>NC_033802.1:61422204-61458936 GCF_001876935.1 Asparagus officinalis
TATAGCACGTTAAGCTGTAAGTATAGCACGTTCACCTGTAAGTATAGCACGTTAACCTGTAAGTATAGCACGTTAACCTGTAAGTATAGCACGTTAACCTGTAAGTATAGCACGTTAACCTGTAAGTATAGCACGTTAACCTGTAAGTATAGCACGTTAACCTGTAAGTATAGCACGTTAACCTGTAAGTATAGCACGTTAACCTGTAAGTATAGCACGTTAACCTGTAAGTATAGCACGTTAACCTGTAAGTATAGCACGTTAAGCTGTAAGTATAGCACGTTAACCTGTAAGTATAGCACGTTAAGCTATAAGTATAGCACGTTAACCTGTAAGTATAGCACGTTAACCTGTCAGTATAGCACGTTAATCTGTAGGTATAGCACGTTACATTAAGGGTATAGCACGTTATATTGAGAGTATAACACGTTATATTGAGAGTATAGCACGTTAATCCGAAAGTATAGCACGTTATATTGAGAGTATAGTACGTTTATCCGAAAGTATAGCACGTTATATTGAGAGTATAGCACGTTTATCCGAAAGTATAGCATGTTATATTGTAAGTATAGAACGTTAATCTGTAAGTATAGCATGTTAAACTGTAAGTATAGCACATTATCGTGTAAGTATAGCACGTTAAGTATAGCACGTTAAGTATATCATGAGAATAAAGGTGGCAAACAGTACAGGGGAACGCAGGAGTCAAAGTATCCAGATTTTGAGATGTGAGTCGACTCATACATAAACATGAGTCGACCCATCAGGTTGGGTCGACTTGTCTCTGTCATGAGTCGACTCATAAAACCAAGCCTAGTTCGGAGTCGACTCATCATTTATGAGTCGACTCATCATTTTATGAGTCGACTCATCATTTTATGAGTCGACTCATCATTTTATGAGTCGACTCATCATTTTATGAGTCGACTCATCATTTTATGAGTCGACTCATCATTTTATGAGTCGACTCATCATTTTATGAGTCGACTCATCATTTTATGAGTCGACTCATCATTTTATGAGTCGACTCATCAGTTATGCTCATCAGTTATGCTACTTACGCGTTTTCCTGTTTGGGTTGGGCTTTGGTTATTTACCACTTTGCCACCCTATTTACGAGTTTAATGAAGAGAGATTAGATTTTAATTGAGATTAGATTGTTATATTAAGAGTATAGCACGTTAACGAGTTAGTATCGCATGTCTTTCATTGACATAGGATACATACAAAAATTATGACGTCTTTCATTGATAACAAACACATAGGATACATACAAAATCATGACAAAAGTAAAAAGACCAAAAGTATAGCATGTCTTTCATTGATAACAAACACATAGGATACATACAAAATCATGACAAAAGTATAGCATGTCTTCTAACCAAAAGTATAGCATGTCTTCTAACCAAAAGTATAGCGTAGATTATATCTAGTCTGCAATAGGCTGTCTACATGTTCTACGGTTGTGACCATACTGTTGACATCTACTACATTTTAACTCTTTGGCCGGATTCAATCCCGAAGGAATGCGCTTTGTCCTTGGTCTTCCACGAAGAATTGAAGTTGTTGGTGGCCGAATCACCATATTTTCATCATCTATATATGGCTTGTCATCGTCAGGAATTGGGTATATCGGAAAGGAGTAGCATTTGCGGTATGTCTCCGCACTAAAGTAGTGGGAAATATAGGAGTAAAGGGTGTCCATATTCTGTCGAATAGCCGTCGCCGCATGTTTGCAAGGTAGTCCGACAACTTGCCATTCACGACAAGTGCATGTGCGTTCATTCAAATCTACTTCAACGGTGGGCAAATCATACACCTCGTACCTTCCGGTAGTAGAAGGAATTGCAGAAAGACAACGTGATTGCTCATTAATCTGAATAAGGTGCTCTTCCACAGTGGGAACAAATGTTGTGGTCCACTTGTGGGATGCCTCCCGCCTTTCAAAACTCATCCTCATCATTTTCTTGCGAATGTTATCAATTGTTTGGGTAATTGGCAAATAACGAGCTTCTTTGATCCAAGAATTGAATGACTCCGCTACGTTTGATGTCAACCATCCATATCTACATGCATGTCAATAAATAGTAAGTATAGCAGGTACATATATCTTGAAGGTTTGCATTTAAAATTTAAAAAAAAAAATAAAATTTTACCTCTTCCCAGGAAAATAACAATTAGCCCAATTTTCTGGACTCATCCTCAACATTTCATAATAGGCGATCTCTGATTTGTTCCGTAGCTCGTTGCATTCATTGTTATAGGCACGAGAAGTGTATGCATAAGCGGCCCTCTTCATAATTTGCACACATTCATCTCGTAAAGGTGGTGTAATGCCTTTTTTCGATAAGTTATTCTTAAAATTAGCCAAAAGATGACGAATACAATAAGAGTGATGTGACCATGGAAAGCATTTCTTCACGGAATTCTGAAGTCCTTTGTCCCTATCAGAGATTAACACCAGTTCATCATCTGGAGTATATGGATCTTCATCATTGAAGAGAATGTCTCGAATGCATTCTAAAAACCATTCCCAATTACTCTCATTTTCCGTGACGCATATGCAAATTGCTACGGGAAACATTCCACCATCTCCATTTAGTGCAGTTGCGGCAAGTAAGGTTCCTTTATACCTATAAAAGAAAAGAACAATTATGAAACAAAGTATAAAATATATGAAGTAGTACATTAATGCAAGTTTTTATTAGATTGAACTCTAACATACCTATCAAAAAGATGTGTACCATCCAAGAACAACATTGGTCTACATCCCTCCATAAACCCCTTCCAACAACCATAATAAGACACAAATACTCGTGTAAATCTTCCGTCTTCATGCTCTAAGTGAACAATTGATCCCGGATTGGTTTCTATAACTTTATCCTTATACCATCGGAGTTGGTCATATGAAAATTTAGTATCACCATACAATTCACGTTGAGCTAGCTCTTTTCCCCACCAAATTCTATGATAAGGGACGTCCAAACCAAATTCCATTTTAAGCTTCTTTTGGAAATCAATTGGGCGATAAGTGGGTTGTTCCTTCAATATGGTCTTGAGTTGATTAGCATTCCACTTACGAGATGCCCGTTGATATCCTTCCTTTCCTATGCCTCCTCCCAAGCAACTATGAGAACTACATATTTTTTTCACATAGAATCGATCACTATCTCTACGACGGGTGCAATGAACCATCCATTCGCAATTTGCGGCCTTACATTTTGCTGTCACCCTTTTGCGTTCATTTTTTACAAATTCAAAGTTAAATCCTCGTGCAATAGAGTAATTGCTTAAACTCCGCCGACAATGCTCAACATCATCAAATTCTTGACCAACACTTCTAATAGCATTGTGCCATGCAATAGGAATCATATTAGAGCTCTCAACTTCCCGAGACATATTTTGTGAATACGATGGATTTTGTGAACGAGACACATGTTCGTCACTAGAGGGGATATACGGATTACTGCATAGAAAATTGTACAAGAGTTAAGAAAGTGATAATGTTAAAAGTACGAAACTATATCAATAGTGTAAATTACCTTATATGGACATTGTTAGCTTGTATCCCAAATAATATGTCTCGATTCATCTCAGCGTTCATGACAACAATATTCTCCTTGCAACTTCGATGTACATTGACCATTATCGAGACATCAGCATCATCACATACACGAACATAAATTTCTTGCGTGTGGGGTACTTTGTAAGTCAACTGTATCGTGCTTGCACTACAAGCAATTAGGCTTTGCACTGCAACGGCCAAATCTTTGTAACCCCCGTTGACATTTAATTCTAAAAAGTGATTGTGTCCTCTAAAATCCGTCAATGCACAATACAATTCTTCATCCATCTATATTTATCACCAAAAATAAACAAATTTAGAGAAAAATTTCACAAAAGATAGACACATAAAATTAATAATTTTATGAACTCATTTAACTAAATTTGACTAATATTTAACTAATTGTTATGAATTCATAAAGAATAAAGAATAATGAGAAATTAGTGTGAAATAATTACAAAACCTCATTTAACTAACATTTTACCAAAATTGACGAATTTAATAATTTTTATGAACTCATTTAACTAAATTTGACTAATATTTAACTAATTGTTATGAATTCATAAAGAATAAAGAATAATGAGAAATTAGTGTGAAATAATTATGTGAAATAACTAATGTGAAATAATTATGTGAAATTAATGGGTGGTTAATTACAAAACCTCATTTAACTAACATTTTACCAAAATTGACGAATTTAATAATTTTTATGAACTCATTTAACTAAATTTGACTAATATTTAACTAATTGTTATGAATTCATAAAGAATAAAGAATAATGAGAAATTAGTGTGAAATAATTATGTGAAATAACTAATGTGAAATAATTATGTGAAATTAATGGGTGGTTAATTACAATCTCTCATTTAACTAACATTTTACCAAAATTGACGAATTTAATAATTTTTATGAACTCATTTAACTAACATATCAAATAATTATCATGATTAAAATGAGAAATTAATGCTATAAACTTGATAGTTGAGTAAATTGCAAGTTTGTACCTTCAAATGCTAAGAAAGTTGGTGAGAAATAATTGCAAGGTTATAGGAGAGAGTTATTAAATGATGGGTTAAAGGAGAGTGTTCGGTTATATTAATGGGGTGAGAGAGATAGAAGACGGAGAGAGAGAGAAGACGGAGACGGAGAGAGATAGAAGACGGAGAGAGAGGGGAGGAGGGAATTTTACCGCCACTTTTCTCTCTCTCTCTTTCTCTCTCTACATTTTTTTATTTTATTTGAGGGGGGCCCACCTACATGAAAGTTATAAGTGGAAGGTTATTATTGGAATTTTAGAAAAGTAAATAGTGGGACCCACATATGAGAGTATGATATTTTAGAATTGGGTTTCAAAATAAATACAAAAAGTACATTGGACTTAAGGATACAAAAAATAGTACTTGGGTTTAAAAATAAATGGGAGTAAACAAATGGACCTAAAAGTAAAAATCCCTATTTTTAAATGCATCAAGTGCCCCCTACCCAAAGGGATTTTTTGCCCATGAATCCAAAATTTACACCGATTTAATTTTAAGTCAACTTGCTTTTAAAATCACTCCCAAATACAAAATACTCCATTAAATTAATTTTAAATCACTTTATATTTTAGCAATTTGAAATACAACATAAGTTGCTACTTTAGTATTACTGGCTCTATTTTTGTTCTAAGCAATTAGATAAAATGTATTTTTTTAAGCAAATGTGTAAACTGCTATCGTTTTTGTCTCTTTTCATACTAATGTTGCGGGATTGCAAATTGTAGATGTGTTTTCTGCCTATAAACCCAAAACATTACCGTTATTTATTTTTAGACTCTTTCATTTCTAAAATCACTCTAGACACAAGATACTTTGTTGAATTAACTTTAAATTCACTTTAAATTTACAGTTTGATACATGGTGTAAGTATATATGTGTGTATGTGTGTACACAAGATATATATGTATAAGTGTATCTATACACACACACATACCCCTATACCTATATCTATATCTATATATATTATACTACTATAAAAAGAGGACTAGGGTGTTAAAACTTTTAATTTACTTTTTTGACTTCTCAAAATTTGATAAATCCTAACTATGACATTATCTCTAATTAATCTTTCATTAAATAAATATAACCTCTTATTAATTATGTACCTCCTCACCTTCCTAAATAATTATAATTACCAATAATATTATAACTATTAATTGTTCATAATAATAAAATAAAATAATTTATAAAAAAAATAAGACAATTAGTAGTAACTAATTAAATTGTTATAATATTTATTTATGAATTATAAGAAAATAATTAAAATTATAGTATAAATATAATAATATATTACTAAATACTACTAAGAATTATATTATAATTCAATGAGCAATAAAATAAATAGAATAAATTTTGATTCGCATAAATAATGCAAATATTTTAATAATATCATATAAATTATGAATTACACTATTTATTTAGTATTATATTATAGAATAAATTAAATAATTAATGTAACATTATTTTTAGATTATTTTCTCAAAGATTATTACATGATACTTAATAATTTATATTTGGTAATAATTAAAAACTAACCTTTTTACAAAAAAATTTATTTAATATTAATAATAATACTATTAATTGTTAATGATAGTATAATAAAAATTTACAAAATATTTATTGTACTAAATTATTTAAGAGCATAATTAAAAAAATTAAATTAGATAAATATTTTATAGTATATTGATGGTATAATTATTTTAGTAGTATTATATGAACTAAGAATTATAATATTAAATAAGATAAATTACAGTAAACCCCTATGAACTTTCAACATTTTGCAGTAAATAGACCCTATGAACTTTCAAAATCATACTAAATCCCTAATAACTTTTGTGAAAAGCTCCCAATATCTTTTAGATAAATTACACCAAACCCTAATAACTTTCAAATTGTCTTTTTATGCCATTTATTAGTTCTACTTTATAGGGGTTATCTGCAAAATTCAGACAGTTACGGGGATCTTCTTTGAAATAGAAAAGTTAGGGGTTTAGTGTAAAATTTAAAGTTCATATGGGCTAAAAGTTCATAAGGGTTTAGTGTAATTTACCCAATTAAATAATTATAACAAGAAGTAACTATTGCAATATATTGTAAGTATCAAGTGTAACTATCTAGGAAACATCAGGAAACAACTAGCAAGGTTAATGCAGCTTAGTTAATTTAGAGTTAAGTAGCAACTTTCAAATTAGAGGGGTATATTTAAGAGAACTTATAAAATTAACAGTTTTAATAACAATTTTAGATTTGGGAACTTATTTAAAAAAAATTAACACTAGGCGATCATTATAAGAAAAACATTCAATTACAATAACTACACAATAATAATTAATTCATATATTTCTTTTTAAGCAATCTTAAAGAAAAACATTCAATTACAATAACTACACAATAATAATTAATTCATATATTTCTTTTTAAGCAATCTTATTATACAATTTTATTTATTAATAACTACACAATAATAATTAATTCATATATTTCTTTTTAAGCAATCTTATTATACAATTTTATTTATTAATATATAGTTTTACTATTTAATAAAAAAATTAAAAATTAAAACATGTATATTCACGTGCAAAGCACATGCATTATAGTAAACATATATAAGTGATAAAAAATACAGTGTGTTTTTTAACCAAATCCTTAAATCATAGTGGTTTTGACTTTTTCTCGTTAATGTGGCGACAACACGTGAGTTAATTTTGCTGGTTATCTACCTTAGTTAAAAGAATTATGCATATGGATCTCATGCTATCTATCATTTATTAGTTTTTAAGTTGTTTGAGTTGGTAGTTGTGAAATCAATGCATCTAGAATGCGTGTTACAGGGTGTCTAAAGCTTGATGCTTTTGTTGTTATTCCAATCAACGCGTAGCGAAGTCTACATATTTCTTCTCATATTACTAAGTTATCATAAAGAACACTTTTGAAGGTTGGTGCAATGGTGCACGAACATGCGAAGTAGTCATTGCTTTAGACGACGACGATGATTGTTGCCCAAACTCAACAAGCTTTTGACCATCTCTTAACTCATTCCGTATTTGAGCTCGTATTGTTAATCTACAAATGACCTATTCAAAGAATTAAAGTCCGTTATATTAAATAAAATTATTTTCATCTTCGTAACTAAAATTTACCTATTTTTTACTTCGATACCCCAAAGTAATTTTTAGCACTTTGATTCTCCAAAGTTGTAATTCCATTTTCACTTTGATACATCTGCCCAGATCTCATTACATTTTATGTTAAATTTATCTTATATATATTCCAGCTCATTTTACCCAGTTTTAGGAATCCAATACGACTAAATGATTCCAAATGTGTTAGGTGGTAAAGACACGATATAAATTTAACATAACAAATCTAATTAACAGGGATATAAGACATATATGAGGAAAAACGATGCGAAAATCAGCTCGATAGCTGATTTCAGCCATTGAACTATCGATGGTCAGCAAGGACTCATCGATGGCTACAAGAAACAATTGATGAAATTCTTGAGACAAATTTTTAGATCATCGATGATTTGTAGGGACCCATCGATGATGCCTCGACGCCATTGATGGTCCAAATAAACCTGTCGATGGTAAAGTCGGCTAATTGTAGATTTGACCATTTAATCTTAGACGTTCATCGTTCCTTTGATCTCCAAACTCTACCACGTTTAGGATATATCTTTTTCTAATCTACTGAAGGCTATGTATCATTGAAAGAGATAAAGGAGAAGAGAGAGTTCTAGGATTTTAATGTAAGAATAGATTATATTGAAGATTCTGATACCTGGAGCCTTAATGAACTCTTTCTCGTCAAGCACGATATCTCCAGATCGTTTCAGTGAGGAGAGTTGCATTTTAGATTCATCATCTACATCGTTCTTCATCGTGCTACACTTAGATTCATCGAAAGATGTGTTAAATATTGTATATACATCTCTTGTTTAGTCCTACATTAGGTAGAGCAGGAGAACAATTCTATTCACATTGTATACACTACTAGAAACATGACTTTTAGCGACGGACAAATCCGTCGCTAAAAGTCTAAAATCCGTCACTAAAAACTTTAACGACAGAAAAAATAAAATTCCATCGCTAAAAAACCGTCCGTATAGTGAGGGTAGCTAAAATCGTTTTTGACGACGGATTTTCCGTCGCCAAAATTTAGTGACAGAAAATTAACGACGAATAATCCGTCGTACTATTTTTTAAAAAAAAAGAAAAAAACATTAGCGACGGAATTTTCGTGGCTAAATCACTTTTAGCGACGGATATTCCGTCGCTAATGTTTATTAGCGACGGATTTTCCGTCGCTATAACTATTTTCAAAAAATAATAATAAATAAGATGAATTTTTCATCGCAATTGACATTAGCGACGGATTATCCATCGCTAATATTTATCCTCCGTATCTGTTTTCCGTCGCTAAAAGTGTTTTTAGTGACAGCAAATTCGTTGCTAAATATTTCCAATATTTTTTTTAAAATATTTAGAAAATTGAAAAAACCTGTACAATAATATAATAAATTTAAAATCATGTTCAATCAGCAGTATAATATTCATTCTCACGCATATATAACACATATAATTTAATTAAAATATCCCAACATAATAAACGTTGTTTATACAGCACACACCATGATAAATATTGTTTATACAGCACACTCATTCATTGTTTTCAAAGGTAAAAAAACAAATTAGTCCTCCTGATCATCATCATCATCATCCTCATCACCAGCTCCACCTTGTCTAGAAGTCCTGGCCTGCAAATATAAATCAAACATTAACAACATGGCATGACATTCAAGTATAGCAATAAGAGAGAGTATCATGGCATATTCTTATGTATTATACGCACGCACGCACAATTTTTACAACAACGCATGCGCACACCCTAACCCTGCAAGGAAAGCTACTCCTACCTAATAGCAAGATAGAGAGAGGTCTTAGCCCAATACGCGTACATGCACATACGTGTACACGCACAATTTTCTCACCATACGCGCATGTATGCGTACATGCTCATACGCATACATGCACATACGCGTATACGTATGCACGCACGCACACGTACACGCGTGCACGCATGCACGCACACATACACACGTGCACGTATGTACGCATGCACGCACGTGTACACGTGTGCACGTGTGTACCACACTCCACACCCCCACCCCCTACCCCTCCCCCCCCCACCACGATCAGAAAAACCCACCAAGTGATCACATAACCAACCATACGCACGTACGCACCACAACAACACAACCACAACCAACTAACCAATTCACCAACCAATACTACCATCACTACGCACGCACGCACCATCAACACCACCATCGCATAAAAATATTATACGTATATATTTTGGGTTTTGTGTTAGAGTTAGAGTTAGGGTTTGTATGTAAAAGTGTGTATCGATGTGTGTGATATCATTTAGTCACATGGTATATTCATAACTAAGTAAGAATTAAATATATTTAATTTATTTTATTTAAAAAGGTAAAGTATATATTACCTGATCCGCCATAAATCTTCTCCTATATGCCTCCTGAGCCTCCTGAGACTGAGTCGACATGAACTGTGTGAACTCTAATTCTTGCTGCTCCCGGCGCCTCCGTTCTTCCTCCGCAATCTGCTGATATGTTGTTTGCTGTGACTGCCAATCTTCAATCGCTTTCATCCGCTGCTCCATCGAGTCTTGATAGCTGATATGTTGTTTGCTGTGACTGCCAATCTTCAATCGCTTTCATCCGCTGCTCCATCGAGTCTTGATATGAACTGCTTCTTGGTGTTCCTGGTGGTGCTGCAGACTTGTAGGTGCTACTAGACTCGTGTGGCCTCTGCTCGGATCCTCTCCACCGGTATCTGTTCTTCCTACTCGATTCAATGACCGTCTCAATGATGGAGTCCTCCTCCTCTCTACTTAGCCAGGCCGGAGTGCTAGAACCGACTTGAGACTGAGATATTTGCTCCTGTACCTTGGCATGTAATTTCTCCTGCGATATATCAAAACAACCCGGGCAAGTCAACTTTTTAATGATGCATTATTATGAAATTGAATATACAAATGAACTGCTACTTATAGCCAGATCCTGATTCTTCGCCTTCTTCTCTTCATCGGCGTAATTCGGGCTCCAAGAAGTCAGAATACGATCTGCAAAATGTCTGAGATCTCCCATTCCCTATTTTATTCAAATATATTATTAACCCATAACACATAAAGTATACTCAAATTGACAATTTATAAGCTAATATATTATATACCTTAAGCTCCAATTGATGATAATGCTGGCTAAAGGACCTGGAGCCCCCGTGATGCTCGTAACTACGGGGAGTGTTGCGGTTCCTCCTTGCTATTTCAGCTTGAGCCTAGAAAACAATATCAAATCAAGAAAATATAGAAATTGAGCATATAAAATGAAAAAATGTATGACAATAATACCTGGATTTTAGCCGTGTCCCAGTAATCACAAAGTACAAAAAATTCTACTCCATCTACGCGCTCGTCAAGATGCCAGAAGCGCTCCTAATCGTTTGTTATTTGAACAAAATACTTTTTCTTCACCTCAGATCGCCATCTCTTGAACGATAGATTGATTTACGTGAAGCAGTAAGTCTAGGCACAAATGTTATCGTCAAGGAAGAAAAATCGCTTCAGCATATAAAAAAAAGATACAAATCAGTGTATTAAACATAATAATAAACTAATAACTCCAAATGATGAAAATCCAAATAAATGACTCACACATATATATCTCCAACAAGCCACCAGCGCATCAATTCGTTTTGATTTCCATGTTAAAAAATATTAAAGAAATCATGTCTCCTGGCTAAAGCTGCGAGAAAATTATTAAAAGCATTGGCAAATGCTCCGACAGGCACTCCGTGCTCCCATTGGATCACGGCCCTCCAATGAATATCAGGGATGAGGTTCTATGGCCTGGTAGCACTGCGGCCGCGCCTAGAAGGTCGCCTGGTACCTGCGAAATAATAAAAATCGGGTGGCATATAAATTAATCCATATCGATAATAAAAAGTAAAATAATAACCGATAAACTATAAAAATTTATTCACACCTTTCAGTTCGATGCATCTACGCCTTGCTTGTTCGTACCTACGTTACGCGATAGGTCGCAAAGCATGATAAGATCCCCAATCCCCCTTCACGTTGGTCGGGTCGTGGACTCGCTGACCTGGAATAGAATCTGGTGGTAGTGGTGCAGCTTCTACAGCTGCACTATACGGCTCATATCTCCGCTCCTCCAATACATCTGCATGTAGCGGCGGCGATGGCGATGGTATCTCAGCATGCTGTGTAGGATCAGCCTGTGCCTCCACATCATTTAAAGCATGTCCGATGCCTGTGTCCTGTGGCGGCGAGTCATGTGTAGAATCTCTGCGTTCTGTGTAGGAAATGTTAAAAAATAATGTTAGGATCACATTAATAGTTTATAGAAATATACAGATATAACAAATAAATAAAAATACTAATGTAGAGACATGTGCGTCGCCTCTAGAATGTCTACCAAAAAATCTCTCAAGCGCTTTCTTACGTAGTCCTTTTGTCATCTATACTTTGAAAATATAATGAGCATCCAACAAAAGCATATAATGCAAATAATTAATAAATAACACATGGTAACCAGTCAAACGGATAATGTAAAGGTAATACTATAATACATGACACAAACTGACACATGATAAGCAGTCAAACAGATAATATAAAGGCAATACTATAATACATGACACAAATTGATACATGATAACCGGTCAAACAGATAATATAAAAGCAATACTATAATACATGACACAAACTGATACATTATTATGACGATGTTGAGGCTCTACTCTGCGACCGTGTATGGTTAGCCTGAGACCGTGTGCGTGCCGATAAAAGGACTGTTCTTATAGTTTTATCGACTCCGCTGCGGACGGGTTTTTTACCTTTACGCCTTGGCTCACATATAATCGCAGGTACATCAGGGCGTGCTAGTGCAATTTCATCCATCAGATTATTATTTTGTGTCAAGAAAAACTCAGCAACTGTTTTGTCGGCCAAGATAACCTCCTCATCGTGATCTTTGTCAGATAATAGTTCATGAATGTAGGCTCTAGGCGGATTCTTAAGGATAACTCATTCGTTATTTTTTATTATATCTTTGACATAAAAGCACTGTTTGGCGTGAGCAGCTAACATGTACTTTTCATTCTGATATATTTCCTTGTTAAGATTAACAAGTGTGTAACTGTAGTCATCCTTCGTCTTTTTTAGCTCACACTAACGAACCTTAAACATCACATGTCTGACTTTCTTATAAATCCCATAGAAAATCTCCATGATGTCTTCTACCTGACCGTAGCAATAGAATTCACCTTGTATCGGATTTAGATCTTTTGAACTAGCGTATAACAGTTGTGAAAATGAGCAGAACACACCGTTGTTTTGCGTTTGTCGTCTCTCTTCAAAACTGATGGTGTTAAACCTAAAGCCGTTGATGCAGTAGCCTCCATAATGCTTAACCACGTTAGAAGGACCTCTGGCATATAAACATACTTTCTCAGATAGGTTAACCCCATTCGTAATCCGTTGGTCAACCTTTAAGAAATAAAATAAATAGTTTAAATATCTGGTGGCAGGCACATATATTTGATATACTAATCAGATATGTAAAAAAAGATCTTACTTCACCCTTCAGCCATGCAAGGAATTGTCGAGAGTGTGTGTCCATAACTCTTTTATTTTTTGTTCTACATTTAAGAGTAGTCTGGACATATCGGATGTGAAGCCTAGAATAAAATCATTTATAACGGTTAAATAGAGATAATTATTATGATGTAATATGATCTAATTCAAGCGGCTAAATACTTACGCCGCGTATATGTTAAATGTAGTATCATTGCTCAGGATATATGTGTGAGCTTGATCTAGGTTAAATGTAGTATCATTGCTCAGGATATATGTGTGAGCTTGATCTAGCTCCATTCTGGGGAATCTAGTGTCCTCCCCACGATCATTAATATATGTGTGAGCTTGATCTAGCTCCATTCTGGGGAATCTAGTGTCCTCCCCACGATCATTATAGAATATTCCGTCAATTATTCGTTGGGGACGATTGAGCCTTGTCTCCACACCCCGCAAGTAATGAGAGATAAAATTCAAACTCTCGTTACTTATGTAGTTCTCTGCGATCGACCCTTCTGGACGTGCACGGCTATGCATTAGTTGTTTCATGAAACCCAAATACCTACAAGCATATAGTTTCATGATTTGTGATAAAATAAAACTAAAATTCAGAATTTGATAAATATTAATTGAATATTATAATAATAAATACCTCTCCACAGGGTACATCCAGCGATATTGAACTGGTCTTGCGATGCGGGCTTCATATGCTAAATGTATTATGAGATGTACCATGACCGTAAAGAACGATGGTGGAAATAGAATTTTCATTTTACATAGTGTATTGGCTACACGTCCCTCTAATTCTTCAAACTCCCTGAAATCAATCACCTTGGAGCACAGCTACTTGAAGAAACCGCAGAATTCTATTACCACCATCGCGAGTTCCTTCTCAGCATGTCGCAACGCTATCGGGAGAAGTTGATGTAATAGAATATGATGGTCATGTGTCTTGAGTCCCAAAATTTTTCTGTCCTCAATATGCACATTTGTTGAAATGTTTAAAGCATAACCATCCGGTGCCTTCACGGACTTTAGAAATAAACACATATTTAGAACCTCATCCTTCGACAGTGTGACACAGGAGGTTAGGAGTTTAAACTTTCCATCACCCTTATCTATAGCTTGCAGTTCAGGACGGATGTTCAATTCTGCTAGGTCTCGACGTGCCCTTAAGTCATCTTTCGATTTTTTCCCGTCCTGCAACAAAGTGTTCAAGAGATTCTCGCATATGTTCTTCTCGATGTGCATGACATCTAAGTTGTGACGTATTTTTAAACTTCTCCAATATGGTAACTGATAAAATATGCTGAATTTTGACTATCCATACGGAAGTTCAGTGCCCTTAGAGACATGCCCATGCAACTTGGCTCTGTGAGGCTTATTTCCTTTCGAATTGCCTTTGAGAAATAGCTTACCCTTTCCTTTCCCTTCTAATTTTTCATCAGTATTTTTCTCCTAACCCCAAATGGATTTTCTTTGTTGAATCTTTTTTTCCAAATATTTTTCTAGGTAGTGGATATAGAAGCTCAAATATTTCTTCCCCGGTCAGCCTTGGTGGTGTCGGTCTGTTTTCTGGATTGCCGTCGAACTTTCCTATTAACTTTCTGAACTTGTGCCCTGTAGGCAACCATCTTCTGTGGTGCCAATAATAGAACTTATGGCTATATTTTAGAAACTTTCACTTATAGTCTGACATGCAAACCGGACAAGCAATCTGACCCTTCGTCGACCATCCAGATAGGTTAACATATGCCGGGAAGTCATTAATTGTCCACATGACCATTGCCCGCATACAGAAAGACTCCTTACCATAAGCATCATAAGTGCTGACACATTCTTCCCAAAGAAGCTTTAGGTCATCAATTAATGGTTGGAGGAAAACGTCAATGTTATTTCCAGGAGAATATCTTCTAGGGATCAAGAGTGACAGTATCATGTACGACTGCTTCATGCACATCGACGGCGGTAGGTTGTATGGTGTCAGTAACACTAGCCAGGTAGACCAAGCGGAGCTCATTAATCCAAACAGATTAAATCCGTCACTAGCAAGCCCTAACCTAATATTCCGAGACTCCTTACCAAAGTCGGGGTATATACGATTGATGTGCTTCCATGCTTCACCATCAACAGGATGTCTCAGTTTTTCATCCTCTTTGCGGTCGATCGAATGTCATCGCATACTCTCAGCCAGCTCGGCAGACATAAAAAACCTCTGTAGCCTAGGAATAATTAGAAAATATCGAAGAACATTCACAGGGATTCTGCTCTGCTTATTGGATGAACCGCCTTTGGATGTGCCCGTATATTCTTTCCAGCGTGATACATGACACGTCGGACATTCCTCCAGAGCTTCATTACCCTTATTGTACAGGATACAGTCGTTAGGACATGCGTCTATCTTCTTGTAATCAAGCCCCAACGTATCAACAATCTTGTGAGCTTCGTAAGAGGTTGCGGGAATGCTCTTCTCGCCACCTGGAATGACTTTCCTGAGCAAATCTAATAACATCTCAAAATGTGTAACAGTCATCCCACTGAGTGTTTGGATATGAAGAAGCCTCAGCATAAAAGAAAGCCTTGTGAAGTGTTTGGATATGAAGAAGCCTCAGCATAAAAGAAAGCCTTGTGAACTCCTTGCACCCCTCGTATAACGGTGACTCGTTTTCTTCATCAGCATAAAAGAAAGCCTTGTGAACTCCTTGCACCCCTCGTATAACGGTGACTCGTTTTCTTCAACAAATCTCATCAATCAGTCTACATCTTGAAATATATCAGTAGTGTTGACATCACTCGAAGACGATGCTGCAAGAATATCTTCCAACATATTAATCGTGTCAACTATCGGATTGTCGACATCAGTGAACTCTTCCTCTAATTGTATCACCGGGATGCCTTCACCATGATGACTCCAAAATACATAAGAGCTATCAAATCCATTGATTGACAGATGAAAACTTACGTCACTCCTAGTGAGCATTTTACCATTCCTGCAATTCTTACAAGGACAAAAAATCGACCCGCTCAGCGACCATAGAGGGTTGGTGTCAGAGTAGGCTAAGAAGGCTTCTATTCCATCCATGTATCGGGTGTCTAGATGCCTCCGATCACGTGATATGCTCATGAACGATTTGTCAGGAACTGTCAGCATCTAGAATTTAAAAATTAATGGAAGTGAGCATATCCCTACATATATTATTTTAATTTAGGACAAATGTGTGTGACCGGCTGTCAGAGGAATGCTTTTATCCCATTAGGTATGTAAACGTGATGTGTATATGTATTTACGTGTGTTCAAGTGTACTATCATTTCGTCAAAATTTTGGCAGCACCTACCCGCTATTCTCCGAGTGCACTGTAATCGGAGGGATATACTCCTGCATATCCATCCGACATTTGTACACGGAGAACAACGAGTAAGCGTCGTCGAAACTCTGACAAAATGAAAGCACACAAGAACACACGTAAATACATATACACGTCACGTTTACATACCTAACCTGTCCAAACTGGACAGATCCAATAAATATTTATATATTAAGTCCCCCCATCACATACGCGTACGAAAATGTTGTTCGGACCGAACACGATGGTCTTGTATCCGCCAACCATCCCGTACGCGTATGTGACCGGTAAATAAAGAGATTATATATAGTATTTATTGGACGGGGAATTCTACGGTTCGAAAATATGTGTGTGTACAGTTTCTATGTAATTAGCGATGTAATAGTTATGCTAACCTTCAACATAACCCTCACTATAACCCTCAATGTAACCCTCACCTAACCCTAACACTCACCTAACCCTAACCCTCGCCCTCACCATAACTCTCACCCTCGCCCTCGCCATAACCCTCGACCTCGCCCTCGCCTTCGCCTAAACCCTAACCCTAAACCTCACCCTCACCCTAACCCTCACCAACCCCTAACCTCAAAATTACGAAGTTGGTATAATTCCATATATCTTGTGATCCCATCGGACATCTCAATAAATTTGACTAGAAGTTACAAGAAAATATAGACAAATGTCAACTCCAAAAAATAAATGAATAAACAAATTTGCTGCGCAATGCAAATATAGGAAGTATAATAACCTAAAAACAGTTCTATCTTTCAATGTTTTATTTTATACCAAAGGTAGTTCGTTTCCTACCCATAAAAATAAAAAAAATAAAAAAAGGAAAATGTGTAAATGGCAACGCTGAGTCACTTTTATTTTATACCAAAGGTGGTTCGTTTCCTACCCATAAAAATAAAAAAAAGGAAAATGTGTAAATGTCATTTCACTAAGCTTGATGATATAACTCATCCATATACATTGTCCATCAACATCTGCAATCTTGATACATAGAAAATGTTTATCACAAACTTTTAATGTTTTCGATCCTCGAGTAGTCATTTACGTGAAGGTATGAATAAACTTATAAAAAAATTATCAACTTCTACATTTTGAATGCCATGAACTGGTGGTATGTTTGCCACAACTCCAAGGTCTTGCCAACTATAAACTTTCTCAGCAAATTAATAGGCGATGTAAATAATATTTTGAGCTGATCAGTAAAATGTTGAAGGCACAATATTCAAAACTTCCACAATATCCTATAGGCTCGGAAGGAAACTAAGCCGATTGGACCTAATTACTCGTTAATTGCTATCCCCTACCCAGCATTCCAGCAACATGAAGGATTAGCAGTGAATAATACTACTGATTAGCATTTCATCCAACAACTTTATGAAACATTGGTGACATAACTAATCAGACAAATTAATTAAGATAACAAAAAGATAAACAAAAAAATAGATAAAATAAGAATGGAGAGGAACCCAAGGGGAATGAGATGGAATGTTATGCCCTCGGATATCCCAAGAATAGAATCAGATCATGATTTCACTAATGAGTAACAAGGATTGCAGCCACTCTTCATATTTTTCCTTCTTTCGGATACAAAATCAAATCAACACGCGAATGAGATGAAGTGGCATCTGTAAATTTGAATTCAAAAAGCCTACCCGAGGATTGAGACACATTCCCTCTAACCCTAACCCTTGAGAGAAAGAGAGATTGAGAGAGGAGAGAGTACCTTGAGAGAGAGAAAGAGAGAGGGAGGCGGCGGCTCGTCGGTAGGGAAGGCGACCGCTCGTCAGTAGGGCGGCGGTAAGGGTACGGTGCCGGCGAAGAGAACGAGAAGGGGGAGAGGGGGGGAATGAAGAGAGAGAGGGGGAAATGGGAAATGAGAGAGAGATTTGGGATAAATCCCCTCTCGGGCGCGGGCTGCCCAAATTTTTTGGGCACGCCCGCACCCAAATTTTTTCCCAACTATTTTTTTTAGCGACGAAAATTCCGTCGCTAAAAAGCTTTTTAGCGATGGAAATTCCGTCGCTAAAAATCTGTAGGTAAAATTAAAGCGACGGAAAAATTCCGTCGCTAAAAATGATTTTTTTTGTCGGCAAAATATTTTGCCAACGGCCTAATAGCATCGTAAATTTTCATCGCTATAACATGGCTTATAGCGACGGAAATTTCCGTCGCTATTAGTCCGTCGGAAACACCCCATATTCTACCAATGATACATAGACAGCAATATCAATAAAGATAGATATCCTCTTCTAATTTGCTTTGTATTTAACATGGTACCAGAGCCGCCCAATCAACTCCTTCCTCAAATCTCAGCCCTACAACATCTCCATGTGCACCACATAATAAATCTGTGATCACCACCTCCACAAACCCTAACTCTAGCCGACCGGCCATTGTCCACTCGATCAAGTGCCACCATCTGCCACACCACTCATCAAGTCTACACCATTAGGCTACACTACTCAACCAAATCTACACCACGGCATAACCACCGCTTGCCCACGCGAGCCAGACAATAACCGCTCACCCACGACCCACCCAGTGCACCAGCGGCCTGCTCTTGCTTGACCACGGTCTGCACTAACGACTAACCACATAGCGCCCCCACCCGCACTATCGACTACAGATCCTGCACCGTTGACCACACATCGACCGTCAGTCATCGTAGATCTTGCACTATTGAATGATAGTGACATCCTCATCAACTTTTGCGCCCCACAATCATCCACGGTCATCACCATACTCCGCATCTCAACCACTAATCAATAGAACACTACATCACCAGCATGATGACGCCGGAGATGCACTTACATCAATAATCCATTGATGTAAAACTCGACAGTGACAACTATCACCTATGGTCGTACTCCCTACGAGTCATTCTTCGTAGTTGTTAGATTTGGGGACATATAGATGACACCTCAAACCCCCCAACTCAACCACTCACTACCGACTATCCCATCAAAGACACGACCACCTTCTCATCCTATGAATATGCTCTTACAACTTGAAACCTTGCTGAAGATCGTGTGATTGTAGCAACCGTACAATACGTATCACCCTCCATCTGACTTCAGCTTGCACGGTTTGACTCTGTCATATCCCTCTGTGGATACCTACAGTGATTTTATACCCAATCAGGCGATGCTCGAGAATTCTAGCTGTACAAGGAGATCTCTACGGTCACACAAGGTGACCGATCGATTAGCGTGTTCTACACCCACATCTTCGACCTCTAGTAACAACTCACGGCTCTCAAAACACCTCTCCTTGACCTATCCTCTAGGATCATTTACCTCAACAATAGAGATTGACAATGTCTCTTTTAGTTTTTGATGAAGATTTGACCACAGTTCGAATCCGTTCGACGCTAACTTAATCATCGGTCACCTAGACCCACTCTTGAGATGGATGTCGCAGAGTTGTAGGCCGACCTCATCACTCTCCTTACCAGCTCAAGTTCTACCCATGCCACCTCCTGTCTACTACCCTCTCGCGGTCGACCTCATAGACCACATCCCTCATGGGCTAGAAAACATCAATCAAGTCCTAACTCTTCCCATAAGCAACTGTAGTATGACTTTCATAATATTTGGGGACACTCTATGGACAACTGCCATGTAAAACTAGCTACAACGTCCACATCTGCATCGCCACTTTACACTGATCTTTTGCAGGCGCTATACCCTTCAGCTACCTCACCAGCCACAAGTTCGGCTGCTACCTCATATGTCACTCACTTAGGTAGAAAAAATAACTCATGAATTTTGGATTCGAGTGCCAATTTATCATCTGACATCGTCACAAAATTACCTCAATAACCAAACACCTCTTCCCCCTACCACTATGGTTCGCACAACCTATAGTACACTATTACCCACGACATCTGCTGGTCACCCCACAGTTAACCCTCAATTCTTAGTCCTTAACGTACACCATGTCCCTAATGTCATAATAAATTTGTTATCTGTCTCCTAAATTACTTAACATAAATATACTATATTCACTGCTTCTTCTTGTGTCATACATGATACTCACACCTGACAAACAGTTAGGATTGACCCTAATCTCGGTGGCATATACTACATGCACAAGCTCATTTTTCCCACTCACACTGCCTCCGTTATCCGTCTTCTCAACTCCAAACTAACCGCTTGTGATCTATGACATCATCTCCTCGATCACATGTTCTTCCTCGTCTTTGTACTCTCTCCTCAACTGGCAAACTGGGAGCCTTTTTCACAAATTTATTGTCTCCTTGTACTGGCTACAAGTTGGCAAAACACTTGGCCCTTCCTTTTCAAATAAGCAATAAAACTTCATCTGCACCTTTTGAACTTATTTACACCGATATCTAGGGGCCATCCCCACGCCCATCTCATGGTCAAAATCGCCACTACATTCTATTTATCGATGATCACTCACATTTTACCTAGATTTACTTAATGAAAAATAAATATGATGCTTTTGACATCTACAAAAACTTCACAACCATGATCCTAACACAATTCTCTTCCCACATTAAAACTTTATGCTCAGACTCGGGGGGAATACACATCTTGTCGTTTCATGAAATTCTTAGCCTCTCAAGAAACTCTTTATCAATTCTCCTGTGCATATGCCCATCAACAAAATAGTGTGGCCAAATAACACTACTAATACATCCAAGAAACCACAGGATCCCTACTCCTATATGCATTTGTACCTATTCAATTCTGGGCTGAAGCCCTCCTCACAAGTGTCTACCTCATCAACCGCACTCCATCCTCCACTCTCTAAGGTTTTACATTCTTCCAACAACTATACACCTCACCATTGCTCTCATCTTCGAGTCTTCGACTATACATATTTTGTTTAACTCTCACCTTCAGAATGCAACAAACTTTCACCCCGCTCTGTTAAGTGTGTATTCCCTAGATACAACCTAGATCACAAAAGCTATCACTGCTATGATCCCCACACTGATTGCCTACGCATCTCCCCACATGTAACCTTTTTTGAACACCTATCATACTATGCTCTACCCTCTCCACTAGTACCCTCGCTACCTTCTACTCCCACAGATCTCATATTCCTTGAACTTGACACACTGACTTCAAAAATAACACCTGATCCTCTCACATCCATTTCCACTCAAGAGCTAAGTACAGAAGATAGTCCTCTCACCGAGCAAGTGGCTAGTCTTGATCCCACTCCTATTACGATGGATTAATCATACACTCCATCAACGTTCTCATCTGAACCACACATCAATGAAGTCACACCTGAATCAAGATATCCCTCACGGGATCGCCAAACACTACTATGACCCTAACTTTACCTCCATTGCCTTCTACATAATAAATATGATGACATTAGATTATGTGGAACCTAATTCTTATCATGAAATAGTTAAGTACCCTAAGTGGCAATAGGCAATGCAAGATGGACTTATAGCTCTTCAACAAACCCACTCATGGGATCTTACATCTCTTCCTTCGGGAAAGACCCACATTAGTTGTAAGTGAACCTACAAGGTCAAGACCAGAGCGAACGGAACCATGGAGTGCCACAAGGCTTGATTAGTTGCTCGAGGCTTCACACAATAATATAGAGTGGACTATGAGGAGATCTTTGTTCTAGTTACCAAAATACCACTATTCACACACTACTCGCTGTTGCTACTGCCAAACAATGACCATTATACCAAATGGATGTTAAAAATTCTTTCTTACACGAACAACTCACTAAGGACATCTACATGACTCCACCTCCCAGACTTTCTGACTCCAAGGGTCTTGTTTGCCACCTATGACGAGCCCTCTATAGCCTCAAATAGGTGCCTTGGCATGTTCGCTCGGTTCACATAGGTCATGCAACTAGCAGGCTTCTTTCCTAGTGAGAATGATCCATCCATGTTCATCTCTTCCTCTGATGGACATCGCACAATCTTACTCCTATATGTCGACAACATGATCATTAACTGGCGACAACCCATCAACCATCACCCAAATCAAATCTCACCTCCAACGACAGTTTGAGATAAAAGATCTAGGTGACTTACGTTACTTCCTTAGACTGGGGATCAACCGAACTCCGCGTGGATACTATCTCTCTCAGCATAAGTTTTCTAAGACATCATCAATCGTGCTGGCCTAAATGATCCTAAACCAGCTCAGATGCATCTTGAATTGAATGTGAAATCAAAGCTATTGATGGTGACACACTACTTGATGCCACACAATATCGACATCTCATAGGGAGCCTAGTATACCTCACCACCACTAGACCCGATATTTCACAAGCCGTTCATGTGCTCAGTCAATTTGTTGCTACTTCACACTCCTCTCACCAAGCCGCACTACTTCGTGTCCTACACTACCTTCATAAGAGTCCTGGCAGGAAGATGTTCTTTTCAGCTTCATCATCACTCACTCTCCATGTCTACAGTGATGCAGACTAGGCAGATGACACTACAGACTAACGATCCACTACCTGCTACTATATATTTCTGGGTGACACCCTTATCTCTTGGAAATCCAAGAAACAAGACGTTGTCTCTCGCTCCAATGCAGAATCAGAATATCGTGCCATGGCATCCACCACCGTAGAGATCATATGGCTACAACAACTCCTTATTAACATGGGCATCCCCTTCACAATAGCAACTCCTCTTCTTAGCAATAACATGACCACAATCACAATTACCAGCAATCTAGTATTTCATGAAAGAACAAAGCATATTGAGATCGACTGTCACTCCACTTGTCATCATTTTCTGGCTGGAACTATCTCACTTCTCTATGTGAATACTGATCTTCAACTAGCAGATATATTCACCAAAACTCATACCATACAATGGCATTTGTTTCTTCTTGGCAAACTACTATTAGTCAATCAAATTGTAGTTTGAGGGTGGGTATTAAATATTGTGTATACAACTCTTGTTTAGTCCTATATTAGGTAGAGTAGTAGAATAATTCTATTTCATATTGTATATATAGACATCAATATCAATAAAGATAGATATCTTTTTCTTCCGATTTGCTCTGTATTTAATAGGATGATTTGTTTATGAAAAGTGTTGTAAGATCTTTCATATTTTCTAAGCTTAGTTGTGTTTGATTGGTTGTGTTTCAAACTCATTTTTTCGATGTACTCAAGCGGATATTAATTGAGGGTTGGAACTATTTAGGGCTAGGTGTTACAGATTTTCAAGAATTAGGTTAGACAACTAGTTTTGTAAGCCTACTGAATTGAGTTGTGATTCAGGGGAATTCTCGACATAGTGAGAAAGCTGTTTCGTGAGAAGGAAGAGTAGACATTGCGTGCCCTTAATTGGTTGTTAATTACTATTAACTATCATTGTTCACATTTAATTTATCTACTCCGTTGTATATTTTGTGTTTTTATCTAAAAATGGTAGCAACCCTATTCACCCCCTTCTAGACTTGCATCTCAGATCCAACACTAAGAACTACCGAATATATTTGTTCTGCTACTTGTGTCACAGCTAGATTGAATGAAAGAAACCATAAAAAGGAAGGAAGATCAAGATGCTGTGATCCGATAACGGTGGTGAGTATACATCAGACCCCTTTCTGCAGCTATATCGAGATGAGGGCATAGAGAGACACTTCACAGTTAGTCATACACCAGAGCAGAATAGGGTAGCAGATAGGTTAAATCGGTCATTGCTGGAGAAGATTCGATGTTTGTTGGCGCATAGTAGTTTGGAAAAGATCTTTTGGGCTGAGACACTTTCATATGCGAGCCACCTCATTAATAGGCTACCTTCATCTGCGATTGAGGGAAAGACCCCTATGGAGATGTGGTCGGAAGAACCAACACACGACTATGACCAGCTTAAGGTATTTGGGTACCCTGCATATTATCATGTGAAGACTGATAAGTTGGAATCTCGAGCTAGGAAGACCATATTTGTAGGATTCAAGCATGATGTCAAGGGATACAAGCTATGAGATCTAATTGATAGGAAGATTGTGCTGAGTAGAGACGTCACGTTCGATAAGGCTTCTATCTTGAAGCTTCTTAGCTTTCATCAGGTGGAGAACGACTCGACAGAGGAGATATAATAGGTGGTGGAGATCGATGCAGTTCCACATTGTCCAGATGATACAATATCTATTAGAGTACCGACTGAGGTGACGCCAGGCGAGCACGACGGCGAGGAAGAGGATACATGTATAGATGTGTAGGATCAGGGACCAACAACTCAGGTTTAGGATTCTATTACGGTTCGAAGACAGAGGAGAGATATACGGATACCAGCATAGTATACCAACACAGTAGTTGCATATGCACTTCCGGTGGAGAGTATCGATAAGTTGGTGCCTACTACATTCAAAGAGGCCGAGCAGAGTTCGGAGGCTGATTCGTGGCAGGTAGCTATGCAGGAAGAGATGGAGTCTCTTCACAAGAATGATACATGTGAGCTTGTTGAGCTTCCAAAGGGGCGGAAGGAGATTGGTTGCAAGTGGGTGTACACGAAGAAGGAGAGCATTGAAGGCACTCCAGTGATGTTCAAGGCTAGATTGGTTACGAAGGACTATGCACAGGAGGAAGGTATTGATTATAATGAGTTTTTCTCTCTAATGGTAAAGCATTCTTCGATTCAGATTTTGTTAGCTTTGGTGGCACAGTATGGATTGGAGTTAGATCAGTTAGATGTGAAGACGATATTTTTTTATGGTGATCTTGATGAAGAAATATATATGACTCAGCCATTGGGATTCCGAGCTGCAGGAAGGAAAAGTTGGTTTGTAGGTTAAAGAAATCGCTATACGGCTTGAAGTAGTCTCCTCGACAGTGGTGTAGGCGATTCGATAGATTTATGATCGGTCATTCATACACTCAGAGCCAGTTTGATCCTTGCGTGTATTTTCGCAAGTTGAAAGGAGGTGCATATATTTATTTGTTGCTTTATGTCGATGACATGTTGATTGCCTCTATTTCCAGGTCTGCTATAGAAGAGTAGAAGGCACAACTTTCAAAAGAGTTTGAGATGAAAGATTGGGGTGAGGCTAAGCGCATTTTAGGGATGGAGATCGGCAGAGACAAAGAGACGGGCATAATTTGTTTGATACATGTGACTTATTTGAAGAAGGTTCTACAATAATTTAATATTAGCATGGATACGAAGCCAGTCAGTGTACATTTGGGAGCCCATTTGAAGCTTTCAGCTGACCTTTCACCGAAGACAGTTGAAGATAGAGAGTTGATGTCGAAGACTCCACATGCGAGCGTGGTTGGGAGTTTAATATACGCGATGGTATGTACAAGGCCGGATTTGTCACAGACGGTGAGCATGATTTCGAGATACATGCATGATCTAAGAGTGGGTCATTGGGATACCGTGAGATGTATTTTGAGGTACATTCGAGGTACGCTTAATTTTGATTTAGTGTTTGAGCGGGAAACTAGAGGTGGACAGTTGTGCATTGGCTATGTTGATTCGGATTCTGCCGGGAATTTGGATAAGCGCCGGTCTACGACGGAGTATGTGTTCACTTTGACCCGTACGCCGGTGTGTTAGAGATGCACCTTACAGTCTACAGTGGCTTTGTCGATGATGGAGGCAGAGTAATTGGCGATAACATAGGCTGTGAATGAGGCTATTTGGCGTTGAGGACTTTTGGAGGAACTTGGTATATCACAGCGGTTGGTCACTATTCATTATGATAGTATGAGTGCTATCTATTTGGCGAAGAACCAGGTCTTTCATGCACGAACGAAGCACATTGACGTTCGTTATCACTTCGTTCGGGATGTTCTTGAAGATGGCGATGTGAAGATTGTGAAGGTGCACACGAAGAAAAATCCGACAGATATGCTCACTAAGGTGGTTCCAAGCAACAAGTTTGATCAACCATTTGGATGAACTACGAGCGGCTTGATCCATTGGGAGAGGGGGTACGTAGGCAGTCAATTTGATGCAGCCGGTTTGATGTGATGATACCGACATTCGGAGATTGTTCGTATTCTTATTTGGGTTCCCGACTTGTTGTGGATTGAGTCAGTTGTCGTACGTTTATTCCACTTCGTACTGGACGCAACAAGTTGGGCATTTTGGTTGGTATTGGGGTTGGCTCAGTTTTGGGAAAACGTTCGTCGAGGTGGAGAATTATAGAAACGGCGACGAAGTTCAGGAGAAAATGCAGGAGAACAATCTGTAGGTTTCACGGTCGACCGCGCATGGCACGGCGGCCGACCGCAAACGTCCATGAAACAGGAGTATGCCTTTGGACTTTTGGCGGCCGACCGCGTCCAAACCCAGGTGACACAAAAGTCTCTGGACTTTTGGTTGTCGACCGCGATTTGGGGTTTAGTGGTCGACCGCGTAGCGGATATTGGGCTGTTCTGTTTCCTGCTCTGTTTCTAATTGGGTTTTGATATATATTAGAAGCACTCGTTTCTAGGGTTAAGAGAGGAGAGTTTTATCAGATATTTGATTTTGTACTGAGCATATTGAGAGGGAGAACTTGTGAGCAATGATAGAGCTTTGCTTTAGGGTTTATTTGTGAGCTTTTGTGATATTGTAACCTTTTGTACTCTTCTTGATTTAGTGAAATCTCCTCATCTTCTCCCCGTGGACGTACGCAAATTGCTGAGCCACATATATCTCTGTGTTTGGTTTAATTTGTCGTATTTTGGATTGGATTGTCCTTGTGTTTGGTTTGTTTTTCTTCTCCCGTGGCTTACGGACTCATTTGGTGTGCGAGCACGCTTCCGCATAGACGTACGTGTGTGTGCATCAAGTTCAGAAAAATCCCATTCATATCCTGAAGTTGATTTTAAACCCATGTGAGAAGGACCCCCCAACCTCGTCGAGGAACCCACTCGGTTGCTCGTCTGTCAAGTTAGACCCGCAGCCCAATCTCACTCTACGCACATTTCAAAATATTGATCGTCCGAAATACTTCGACCAATATCATGTTCCAGTCCAAGGAAACAAGGTATTTAGACCATTTGTGATTTATGGAATGGTTTCCTCCTCTATCTTTTCTCCTTTTCCGGACCATCTTAAATCGATTAATTCATCAGCCATTACGTGTAGAAAACATTCTAAATCATAACATTCATATCTCATGATTTTTGAATCTATAGGTTTGGTAGATTTTAGCGTTTGAATTTGACTGCCTTGTCCAATTTGGTAGCTATTTATCCCTGATTAACCGTCAACCCAATCGTGGTTAAACAACTTGAATGATTAATGTGATGGAGAGATCGATTTTAAATCTACAAGAATATTTGGTGGAATTCTTTTATAATATGAAGACTTATGGGGACTAACGTGTACCGAAAAAAGTTTTTAATATCATATTATCCTTATCTTTAGATTTTATGTGGCTTAATATCAGATAATCTTTCTTAACTTTGAACGATTATTAGGAAACCCCCCTTTCAATTTCAAAAAAAATTAGTTTAACACATTAATCTGGTTTCTTGCTAAAAAAACCCTTCCACTGAAAATTGGGGGTGGGGGAGTATTTGTCCACTAAAGTTTGGGGTAATGAGCGATAAATGTGTTAGGGTGTTTTGTGATAGAACCTAAAAGTTAAAG
The DNA here is from genome assembly GCF_001876935.1 of Asparagus officinalis. Classification (NCBI taxonomy): domain Eukaryota; kingdom Viridiplantae; phylum Streptophyta; class Magnoliopsida; order Asparagales; family Asparagaceae; genus Asparagus; species Asparagus officinalis. The sequence continues at coordinate 61,450,406 of NC_033802.1, forward strand.
GGTTTTGCTATAACGCCTAAACTTAAAGGGGGGCTTTTCTGATATTTCAAAAGATAATGAGTGGTTTTCTCACAATCATCCAAAGTTAAGGGTGGTTTTCTGATATCAAGCGATATTATATCCATATTTGGGAAAGGGTTAAATTAAATAGCGGATACTTTTAGATATTATAAAAGCTACCGCTAATCACACCCTAATCTCCGTATTTAACTCGTCGGTCCATCCGAATCCCCACCGCGCATCGTTGACGCCTCAACGACACCCGTCACCCCTGCCGTCATCCCAAACGGCGGAACTAACGGAATATCCCTCCCTCTTCTCTCTTTCTGCGTTTTCAAAGAACCTTCGATCCCCAGCTCGAATATTCCCTCGCATAAACCCCTCCAGCTCTCCCGCGTCCTTGGAATATCCCCTTCAATCCTCCCCCCCTTTAAAACCCCAGCCCTCTCCCAAACTTTTTCAATCCACAAAAATCAGAAATTTTTCCGAAATTTTTTTTTTTTGCGAGCGAGGCTTCAATGGCGCTGAAAGCTGTTCATGTTTCTGAGGTTCCTAACCTCGACCACGTCCCCGATCTCGCCGTCGCCGGATCTCGAGGCGGCGGAGCGCTGAGGGGATCTGCGTCGCCGGCGAAGTTACTGGTGATCGGGCACAGGGGGAAGGGGATGAATCTGCTGTCGTCGCCGGATCCGAGGATGGCGGCGGTGAAGGAGAACTCCGTCGCCTCGTTCAACGATGCGGGGAGGTTCGGCGTGGATTTCGTCGAGTTTGATGTTCAGGTGAGTTGACGCCGTTAGGTCTCCGTTATTCTTTTTCTTTTTCTTTTTTCTTTTTTTTGTCGTGTTTGNTTGTGTCCGGAGGTTTTGGAGACCGCACGTGTGGGGACGGGTTGGCACGTGCTGAGGTTTCATGGTTTCTTCGGTTTCGAGGTTGAGCTGGACCGTTGGATTCGGGAAAATTTTACAGAACCGCTGAACTTTTTTTAAACCAAACGCCTTGAACTTTTGGGTGTTTAATAAAGGCCCCCTGAACTTTCAAATTTTCCTATGGGATCCCTACCAGGTGTCGGTGGATCAACAAGCACTTCTCAGTATACTATACAACCAGAATAATGGCAGGCAACACGATTAACACTCGTAGGGGGGGTTCCTTGGAAAATTTTGAAAGTGTAGAGGGCTTTTGTGAGATGCCCCAAAGATCAAGGGGATTAAAGATCAAGGGGATTTGGAGGGCAAAATAGTTTCGGGTTTTTCTCGGCGAACTCCAAAACGTTTTGGGTTTTGTTGAGTTTACCTGTCAGATTTTATTTTATTTTATTTTATTTGAAAAAATGTTTTTTTTTTCTATTTCAGTACTTAATATGTTATAGTCCACAACACTTAATAATTTCAATAACGTTTTTCTCAAAAAAAAAAAAAATGCTTTTTTGATAGTCGGTTCGATTTGGCTATGGTACATGGGGTGTACAATTAACCCTACTCAATAATTTCAATAACGTTTTTCTCAAAAAAATAATTTCAATAACGAACTCAAAAGCTATGTTTGTTTTCTCGACAAGTCACATCTAACAAATTTGGTTAGTACTATGCATGCCTCCATGATTTTTTGGAAGGCAAGATTTCAATGTTCTTGGTGTCTAATTATGTATTACATAACACTTATCGTACTTCTAAACACATCAAAATTTGCTTGAATGCAAATAAATGGAGAATCGGAAATTACGAAAGCAATCCAGTGCTTTCTAGCCTAAATTATGAAGCAATCCAATCCTAATAGTTTAGCCGATACTTTGCTTATTTCCTTGTTGTATATAGTTTCATATCATATTCACGTTTAAAAAAAAGCATGGGCTTTGTTATTTAGTAAATGGCGAAAAGTATTCATATAGTCAATTGATTTACATTTTATCTTAATATACCTTTCGTCATACCTTGTGACATTTGAAATCCAGATTACTGATCTTTTATCTTTGTGGGGGTTTTGCTCTTTCATATTATTTAAAAAAAAAATCAGTGAATGAAGAACATTAGAAGAGAACCAACGGTTGCAATTTTGTAGGTGACCAAGGACAACTGTCCAATCATCTTCCACGACAACTTCATCTTCACTGAAGAAAATGTAAGAATTATTTCTTATATCACAAAAATTATCGAATTGAACTTTCCTTCAAAATATCGCTTATTTGATATGTTTATGTGACATTGGATGATACAGGGAAAAGTTTTGGACAGACGTGTAACTGATTTGTGCTTGGAGGAATTTCTTGCTTATGGCCCTCAGAGAGAACCTGAAAGGGTAAATTTTCTATCCTTTCTATCTTTTCTAAGTGTCTCACATCCATTCAGTTCAATTGTAGGATTTGTTGCACAATATTCTAAGAACAGTTCGATGATTATATGATTAAATATGTTTGAATTAATGACTCAAATAAGGTTAATACCTTTAAAACGATATCAGTCCAAGTGGTTAGCCTAGCCTGCATGTGCTCGTAGGACTTTGCAAATCCAACACTAGAAAAGAAAATCGATGTTTTGCTTACGTTGCATCCAAATTCAGGTGGGAAAACCATTGCTACGAAAGCTTAAAGATGGGAGAATTTTAAACTGGAATGTGGAAATAGATTCCCCTTTCTGCACATTGGAAGAAGCATTTCAAAATGTTAGCTCTCACTTGGGTTTCAATATCGAGCTCAAGTTTGACGACAATATTGTCTACCAAGAAGAAGAGCTCACTCGTATTCTTCAAGTCATCTTGCAAGTATGACACTTTCTTTGACTGTAGTATAATGGCTGAATGCTAGAATTTGGATAATATGTACTAAGTTTTGTTGAAATGTTTTGGCTAGGTGGTGTTTCAACATGCTGGGGATAGAGCTATTATTTTCTCGAGTTTTCAGCCTGATGCAGCTCGATTGATGAGGAAGTTGCAAAATGAATTCCCTGTAAGTTACAGTAAATTTTTTTGCTGATAAACTTTCCTGACATGAATCATGGTGTTCAAAGTTAGATATTATAAAGCAAATGCCACCAATGAGTTTGAATTTCGTTGGACTCTCACAGAAAAACCTCTATAGTATCAAATAGAGCAATTGTGCTGTCTAAGTCAATCTCTTGAATGTCTGCAGTTTAGAAATGCTTCAGATCATGTTCACATATGCCAGATCCATATGTCGATTTTCATGTCTTCTATCATGTATGCTGATATTGTTATATGAGATTGAATTTTAGTGTATATGTCAACATATTATGAGTGTAGAGTTACATGTTCCAAACTCTTAAAAACCGCACTTTCACTATCCTAATTCTGATTATTTTCTAGTTATTATGTGATGGATAAATAATAATGATAATCTCTGACATTTTGCACGATAGCCAACATCTGTTTGTTTTGCCAGTAATTTTTATGATATCTCAGACCTTGTATATTTTAATTGTGCACGATCAAAACACTAATCTAACACAGAAAAACCTGTCGTGCAGAAAGAAAACAGTAACAAGTGCGGCAATTATACTGTATAATCTACTTTCAGAAATTTCATAACTCGAAAATGTTTTTTGTTAGCAAATCCTTTTGATCCGTACAGTATAGAAAATGCTTTTCCTAGACCAGGTTTACAAATATCCCAGATTCCTGTCTATTTTGACGCCTACGATTACCCAATCGATGATAATATTGATAAATCTCATCATACTGTGAAATATTCCCAAATCTCAAATAAAATACTTATGGATATTCTTTGAATAAGGTGTACTTTCTGACCAACGGAGGAACTGAAATCTACACCGACGCAAGAAGAAACTCTTTAGAGGAAGCAATCAAGCATTGCTTAACAAATAACTTACAAGGGGTCGTATCAGAATCAAGAGCCATCTTCAGAAATCCGTCGGCAATACCAAAAATCAAAGAATCCAATCTTGTTCTTCTGACTTATGGCCAACTAAACAATGTACCCGAAGCAGTATACATGCAGCATTTGATGGGGATCAACGGTGTAATTGTCGATTTGGTTGAGAAAATTACGGAGGCCGTTTCAGATTTTATGGATGTAGATGGGGGGGAGGAGAAATTTGGGAGTTTAGTACGGGAGGGGATTGAGGAGAAGAGGCCTAGATTTTCACAGAGAGAGCTTTCTTTTTTGTTGAAGCTCATTCCTGAGTTAGCATGATTTGTGTGCTAATAAAAAGTGTTATGTTGAATACGTCTATAATATAATCAATGGAATAGTTACTGACAATGGTTTGAAAGTTATGTTGTAATCTTCAATTTGTCGGACTTATTGTTTTCGACTAGATGAGCAAAATCATCCCAAAATAAGTTTTTTAAAACCTCTTTCGGGAAATACACCTAAATTTTGTCAGTAATTATTTATGATGATACTGACAATGAAATCCAAAACAAATTGCAAGCAATTGAAGGGTCTAATGAGTTGGATGAATATATTTGTGTTTGCCTACTTCTCATGTTAGATAAGTTCAATTGTTTGGTGAAGATATTTAGAATGGTCAGGGACCGCGTAAGAGAATCTGGATTAGTTCCAGTGAGATTGATACTTAAAGCCTCATGTGGCCAAGAGGGAAAATCACAAAACATGCCAGCTACCTATGAGATCGCTGGTTTAATAGTTTGGAAATATTGAAGAAACAGTTACGACGAGAGATATTGTTGTTGATGACCGAAAGTTGGCTTTGACACGAATTAGCGATCTTCATCCAAGTTTCATGGCTTTACAATATTCTCTACTTTTTTTTTCCATAGGAGAGGATGGGTTTAAGCTTGGTGCGCAACTAGAGCATGATCCTAATAATCCTAATCGAAAGCACAAGGAAGTAAATATGATGGAGCTAGTACACCTGTTTCAGAATTCAACAACGAATGAATGAAGTCCATACACTAATACTTTCAGGAAAACTTTTCCAGACTTACATTGTTGATCTGTATCCCTGTATCGAAGAGGATGGATCGCATTGGGTGAGAATTAATCAATCAAAACTAAGAGCTGAGCTCTATTGTGGTATCGAAGATGCTGTTTTTCACGGTGATACAGATGGATCTCAATTTGGAAAAAGAATAATTTTGTCATCGTTATTCACTGGTGATCAGCGACATATGATGCAAAACTATCAAGATGCAATTGCTCTCTGTCGACTACTTGTAAATCCTGATCTATTCATCACGTTCACTTCCAATCCTAAATGGAGTGAAATAAAAGAAGCTATAAAAGAGGTTGGTGGCCAAAGACCTGACGAAAGACCGAAAACTGTAGCAAGAGTTTTTAAGATGAAGCTTGACCATCTAATGGATTATTTGCAAAAAAGACAACATTACAGGTGTGTCAATAAAATTCTAACATAATGTATGTTCATATAAATTTGATTATCACATAATTACAGTCATTAGAGAACAAATGCATTCAATTTCTATTGATTTTATTAATTTGTTTTTCGCAGTTGTGTATACAATTGAATTTCAGAAGCGGGGCTTACCATATGCACATATCTTACTTTGGTTTCATCTGGAATCTAAATATTCGACTTCATTAATGATCAACACTATAATTCATGTCGAGACACCATATAAGGATGTTGACCCAGTAGCATATGAAGCGGTTGCTCAATTTATGATTCACGGTCTGTGTGGCAAGGCCGATTCTAAACAAAAATGGAAAAAAACACTTCCTAGAGTCTTCTGTCAAATGACACAATCATTGATGATGGAGGTTTTCCAATATATCATCCGATAAATGATTGCACTAAATAGGTTGAAAAGATTAATGGTCAAGAGCTTGACAATTCATACGTTGTTCCTTACAATCGTGACCTCTTGGTTAAATACCAAGCTCATATGAATGTGGAATGGTGCAATCGTGGAAGATCGATCAAGTATTCTTTTAAATATGTTATTAAAGGCCCTGATCATCTCTCTATATCTCTTTAAATCCCCAGAGTAGATTCAACTATGACAAGAAATAATAGGGCAAAAAATGATGAGATATAGTATTACCTTGATTGCATGTATGTTTCAGCTCCAGAGGCCATTTGGCGGATATATGGATTTGATATCCATTATAGAACACCACCAGTTGAGAGAGTCCCTTACCACCTACCTGATGAAGAATCTATTCTGTTCAAAGACACTGACAAATCTGAATGAAATTGTTGATGACCTTTATGCTAAAAAAAAAAAATCAAAATTCAATTTGTAGATGGAGGCAAACAAAATATACCCTGAAGCACAAACACTCAACATATGCTAAATTCTCATCTAGCTTTGTTTGGAAGTTAGACTGAAAAGTTTAGAAACCAAAAAAAATTGGATGGAGTATTGGTCAGGTTGTTTATTCGCATCCAACTTCTAGAGAGCGATTTTATCATCGTTTGTTGCTTAATATCATCAAAGGCCCTACGTCTTATGCTCAAATAAGAACCAAAGATGGAATTGTATACGAAGCGTATTAGGAAACATGTCAAGCTTGATGATTATTAGACGATGATAAAGAATGAAAATTTATACTAGAAGAAGCGTCTTTTATCTCAACAGGACAACAAATGAGAAATCTATTCTCTAAAATTCTTTTGTTTTGTGAAGTAATCAATCCATTACCTCTTTGAGAAAAGTATTGGAAATTTCTAGCCGAAGGTATATTTGAAAGGGAGAGAGTTATTCTTGAACAGCCTACATTGACGATGACTGACAAACAGCTTAAGAGTCATACTCTAGTAGTGAAGGAATTTCAGCATCAGCAGCAGAATCAGGAAAAACAGGCGGCGGTCGACCGGTCCGGTCGACCGCATTCGTGCACAAGGGTTCCTGTGCGTCTGGAAGGAGGTCGGTCGACCGGCCCGGTCGACCGCAGATGTTTCGGTCGACCGGTGCGGACGACCGACGGCTCTCTGGATTTTTGGGGCTTCTGCTGGATGGTGATCGGTCGACCGGGCCGGTCGACCGGAATTGATCGCGGTCGACCGGGCCGGTCGACCGACGAAGCGGATATCAGTTTTTCAGGTTTTCGACCCGGTTCGTTTTGTAAGTTCTATATATACCTAAACCTGTTTGTTTAGGATATAGGTTGGACGAATTTGAGCAGCCAAAGAGAGAGAATCATTGCATCCAATTGTGAGAGAGCTTTGAGAGATCTAGAGCTTTGTTTTAGGGTTTGGTCTGAGAGATTTGTAACCCTATTTGTATTCTCTTGATTTCTAGTAGAAAGAACCCCCCCTCCTTGCCCCGTGGACGTAGGCAACTTGCCGAACCACGTAAATTGTGTGTTCTTGCTATGATTGTGGTTTGCATATTGTTTGTGGTTTAGTTCTAGTTATTGTTCGTGTTGCCCTAGAAAGCTTCCGCCGCGCACAACAATTGGTATCAGAGCTAGATCGACAACATGGGAGATGCAAGCACGTCAGGTTCGTCTCTAACAAAGGCGATACAGAGTCTGAGCATCAATAACACGAAGATTGATGTTCCGAAGTTCGATGGCAAGATCAATTTTGGATTGTGGAGGTGTCAGGTGATGGATGCTTTGGATGCACAGAATTTGGAGGAGACTCTTGAGTTAAAAGAGAAACCCGCTGAGTTGGAGGATAAGGTTTGGAGAAAGATGAACAGTAGAGCTTGTGGTGTTATTAGGTCATGCTTGACGCCGGATCTTATTTATGATGTTATGAACGAGACGTCGGCGAAGAAGATGTGGGAAACACTCAATGAGAAATATCTTACGAAGAGCATTGAGAATCGGCTTCACTTGAAGAAGAGATTTTACCAGTTCAAGATGAAGAGAGGGGTTTCCATCAGGGAGCATGTCAACAATTTCACTAAGCTACTTTCAGATATGGCCAATGTTGATATTATAGTTGAGGATGAAGACAAGGCGATGCTACTTCTGTGTTCGTTGCCCGAAGATGATTATGGTACGTTCGTTCTCACTATGATCAATGGAAGAACTACAGTTAGCTACAAGGAGGTGACCTCAGCTTTGGTGAACTATGAGTTGAGGAAGAGTGATGGTGAACCCTCCGAGAAGGCATCGGGAGATGCGTTAGCAGTTCGAGGCCGAGATCCAAACCGTCGTCAGTTCAACCGCTCAAAGTCAAAGAATAGGAGTGCCTATAAGAGTGTTGGTAGAAATCAATGTCGGTATTGTAAAGAAGAAGGACATTGGAAGATTGACTGCCCAAAGTGGAAAGAAAAAGCCGGAAAGAATAAGGGGAAAGCTGCACAAGCTTCAGAAGTGAATGTTGCAAAAGCTATTGGTGAGCATTCAGATTCAGATTCTTCAGGCTATTCATGCCCTGCTTTACCGTCGGTTTGCTATGCGGATTCCACGGAGTGGATGATGGATTCGGGAGCTACATATCACATCTGCCCTAAGAGGGAGTGGTTTTCTAGCTTTGAGGAGCTGGAAAGAGGGGATGTCGTGCTTATGGGTAATGACCACGTATATCCTATTAGTGGTATTGGTTCAATCCGGATCAGGATGCATGATGGTGTAGTAAGGGAATTGAAGAAAGTGAGGTTCGTGCCGCAGTTGACGA
>NC_033802.1:61459936-61485271 GCF_001876935.1 Asparagus officinalis
TTGACGCTCCTGATTTGGAGGGCCTTCCGAGGTCGGGCATCTTGCCTTCCTGTCTAGTGTTTCTCGGGCATGTGTGATGGTTCAGGCCATTATGAGAAATGGAGGTTTGGACCCCCTATCTGACGGGTGTTTGCCGTCGCTGTTGGTTAGTTCTCCCAGCGGGGAAAACGTCACCGTGGGTTGTGGCATTGCGGTTTGTGCCGGAGTGAACCGGCGCTTCCTCCGAGGTAGGTGTCTGTGTGGACCGCTTGGCGATCCATCTGGCAGACCCTTGCCTCTTGCGCTCGATCTCTGGCTTGGCCTTGATCGATCGCGAGGGAGTGGGCTCCTCCGATGAGACTCGGTTGGAACCCTCGGGTGCGGAGGCTTTGACCGTCTGAGGTCGGCCTCGGCGCACAGCTCTGTGGCGTTTGCGGGACGCATTGCCACCCGAGGAGGAGGAGGACAAGTATTCTTCGTACTTGGCCTGGTCGAACTCGATTTCGAGGGACTCTACTGTCGTCCCGATAGTAACCTCATCAAATTGAGCCACCACCATTTCACTCGATGAAACAGCTGCTCCCACTGTGGTCGCCATCTTCTGTAGGGTGAAAATTTGATTCTTCCGAAGAAAGGAGTTTCGTTTGTATTTATAAGAAAGCTTATTACAAACTAACAAATCAAATGTTTACAACAGAAGCAGAGGGAAGGCCCTCTTTGTTTTTGTGTGGGGACTTTAGGTGGCTATAGGACGCTTCGCTCGATGGTCGGGTCGAGTCTGCTTCCCTTGGACCGTTTGAATGAGGTTGCTGGAGAGCTTCAGTTCGCAGTAGAAGCTCGGGGCAATGGAGTTCGGGTCTGCTTGGTTCGTCGGCGATCGGAGCCCGGAACTAGGCAGCAGTGCTGTAATGCAAGGATTTGCTAACAGCTTGGTCTCAACTCTTTTTTCTCCAAGTTTTGCGACCTCTCTTCCATCGTGCTGGAAGGGGTTTTTAAATGAAAGAAGGACAGCTTGACTTCTCCTTGAATTGTGGGATGTGACCACATCCTCTTCAGAGACGTCTCGCCGTTCCTCGATACCATGAACGGTCATTCCAGGGATTGTGTTCTATGTCCTGTCACCTACGATGGGAAGGCCCATTCTTGTATGTGAGGCAACAAACGACTGCTATCCGAGTGGATTTGACCAGCATTAATGAACCGCATTTATGAGTTCGCAGATCGATGAAGTGTCTGTCCGATCACTTGTACTGTGCGTGACCGCCCGGCGTGCTTTGAGCACGATGCTTTCTCCTTTCCGGCCAGGAGAGGCGGTGAAGTAGGTACACAGTACTCGAGTGGGTCTAGCCAGCTTGCCGAGTGCCGGCGGATCCAGCTCTTGGCTCAGACATCCGAGGTGAGTCGCATTTATGAATGCTCAGGTTGACTCGACACCTGTCCAGTCCCTTCGCGCTGTGCGCACTGCGAGCGGCCGTTTGACGGTCCTGGGGTACTGTGCTCTCTCTCCCTTCGGGTCGAGAGAGATGGGAAGGTCCATCTCAGCACGTGGGGTAGTGGATACCCAGCTGTACTGACGGTCTTGGGGTTGGCTGGCGGATTCGACTCTAGACTTGGGCAGGCGAGTTGAGTGAAAGGCGAACTCCTGATCGATCTTAACTCGTGTTGGCGAGCCGACCGTAAGGCGAACCTAGAATCGAGCATGTGCGATGTCCATGCGATTTAGGCCCGTGTCAGAGAACCGGGCGCGCGAGCTCTTCTCGCAGGCGAATTTCCTGTAAGCCTATAGAGGTATTTTTTTTACCGTCTACAGAAACGTATTCATCTGACGATGACAACGTTATGCCAGGGGAGTCATGTCAACACACGATAGGTTGCTCCGGTCATCTAACCGATGAGTTGTACTATCGAGCGGGAGGTATGAACGAGTCTCGGAAGAGATATGCCCGAGAAACCAAATCTCACTGCCCGTGCACCGGACTAATCAGGGCAGTATTATCAGCGTGCAGTTGTCCCAAGACCGCTCCGCAGAGGGTCTCCGTATCCGAGAGGATCTCCAACGGAATGACTAAGTCCAAACCAAAGCGTCTCCGTAAGAAGCGATCGACTGTTCATTATAACGAACTTCCAAAAGTCACAATTAACATGGCTGATAAGGGAAAGTTGATTCAACCTTCTAGTTCTGACCCTCTCGTATTGCACCGTCTAACCCGGTTGCGATCGGGAACTATTAGACAAAGGGATTATCAGAGAATGCAGAGAGGGTTACCCTCGGATAATGAAGCATCGGAAGCTAACTCGGCAATCGCTTCTGATAATACGGTATCCAGTCCGGGACAATCCCGTGAAGTGTTCATGATCAATACCGAGCAAATCGCCAAAATTCTTGAGGATGCTCTAACCAAACAGAAAGAGGCATTCAAGATTGAAATGGAAATGGCTATGCTACGGATAAGGGAAGAGCATGACCAACAAATTCGGGCTCTATCCAATCAGTTCGGTGAATCTAGCCATCGCAACCGTACTGATCAAGCAGGCAGCGATTCAGATGTGGATGAACGTCTCAATGCTGATGACCAACGTCGCAATGCTGATGACCCTCCCGTTGACCAAAACGCTGGGGGTGGCCCCACTAAAGACGACAACGCTGGGGGTGGCCCTGTTATTCCTCTTAAGAATCGTCCAAAGCCCGATACGAGCAAAGATGAGAAAATGAAAGATCTCGAGAGTAAAATCAACGCTCTAATGTCTGATCGAGAGGTAAAGAGGACTGGCATTCCATGTCCATATCCAAGAGAGTGGGACGCAATAGCATACCCGGCGAAGTTCAACTTGATTAACTTCACGCCGTTTGACGGGAAGGGTTCGCCCACACAACATCTGATCTACTTCAAGTCTCACTTGGACATGATCTCCGGCAATGAAGCCTTGATGGTTCAGTCATTCGTTGGTACTCTTCGCGGGCCGGCCTTCAATTGGTACCGCCGTCTCAAGCCCGGAAGTATTAACAACTAGGACGATATGGAGAACTCATTCCTTGGTAACTTCTTTGATGACGACGACGAGGTATCCATCAGGACACTTTTCGATGAGAAACAAGAAGATGATGAGACAGTCGACGACTTCGTCAAGCGCTTTCGGAATAAAGCAATGAACTGCCGAGATCCGATCACGGAGGACTTCATCCTCCAGACATGTCATAACAACCTATTTATTGAGATATTAGAAGTTATGGGAGTCGCACTGTCCAACACTTGGAAAGAGTTGAAGATGCGCGGAGAGCGAGCTGAACGCTTCCTCCGAAGGAAGAAAGCCGAGAGGAGCCAACCGACGGTCAATCCTCCGAACTCGAACTTTGCCTCCCGTAGTAAAGGAAAGGCACATGCAGCGGTTGTAGACGTTAATCAGACATCGCAACAACCCCGAAGGCAGCAAAAGACTTCGGATCCGAGACTCCAAAAAGAGTACTCCTTCAAGGACGAAGATGTTCCGGCTATTTTCGAGTCTCTCCTTGAAAATAACAAGATCAAGCTACCACCTATCCCAGATCAGGAGGAAGCTGATAATACTGCGGATCCGAAGTACTACGCGTACCACAGGAGGATCCTTCATCCTACCAAGGCTTGTTTCGCTCTTAAGAATAGCATCCAAACCTTGGTTGAAGCCGGCGTTATATCGCTCAATTAGACCGAATGAACACTCCGACAAGTATAAGAGTATAAACTGCTCCTTCCTACACTCCAAAGAGTATATGAGTATAAACTGTTTCTCGGTCATCCAACTAAGTACAATGTTAAACCCGGTTTCGCAAAGGAAGCTGGGGGTGGATGATTTTTGTAACGGGAAGTTCCTAGAGAATCATATATTCTTAAGGATAACCCGAACATGCGACTGAGGATAACGTACTCTTAACGGGAAGTTCCTGGAGAATTTTTACATGTAATATTCTTAAGGATAACCTGGTCATGTAACTCACTATGATGTTAGACCCAGTTTCGCGAAGGAAGCTGGGGGTGGATGATTCATGTAACGGGAAGTTTCTTAGGGATAACCCGATAATTACGAACAAGGTGATAAACACTAAACCCCCACTATGATTTGTACTCCCACTCTCACTGTCTACCTGGTCAAACCTTCCTATAGTTAGGACCACAACCAAAGTCCCCTCTCGATTCCTTCCATGAACGAGAGGTCCACTTTCAAATTGAACGATCAAGCCTGTAAAAGGTAAGATCATCTCAAACCTCCCACTTTCACTGCTTCCTTGGTCAAACCTATAAAAGTTAGGGCCACAACCAGATTCTCCTCTCGATTCCTTTCATGAACGAGAGGTCCACTTTCAATTGAGCAATCAAACCTATAAAAGTTAGGATTGTCTCCAACTTTACTTAGTTAAACCTACAGATAGTTAGGACTAAGATTGAGTTATCCTTTTCGATAAACGAAAGACCTCCATCTTTTCCTTTTTCCACCAAACCTATAAAAGTTAGGGTCAAAATTGGGCTTTCTCCTCAATAAATGAGGGACTCTTTTTGGATCGAATGACCAATCCTATAAAAGTTAGGGTCGTTTGAATCTTTCCGATTCTCGGAGTGGAGATCCCACTCTTAGTTTCATCATTTCGGATTCTGAGGGTGGAGATCCCACATTGAGTTTCCTTTCCAACTGGAGATAGAATATAAAATTCTTCCTCTTCAGTGCCGGGAGATAGAATATAAAATTCATCCTCTTCCATTTTCCAGTCCGTCTTTACCCTGAGAAAAGACACAATTTTCAACTTCCAATCCGGGCACTTTGTGCACGGGGAATTTTATCTCAACTCCTAAACAGAGATAAGTCTACGCCTAACACGCGTTGCCGGTTTAGTCTTTCACCGATTGAAAAAGACACCAGAGTATAATTCTGGGGACTTTCATCCCGAATCCTAAGTAGGGATGAGTCAACGCCTAATACGCGTTGCCGGTTTAGTCTTTCACCGATTGAAAAAAGACACCAGAGTATAATTCTGGGGACTTTCATCCCGAATCCTAAGTAGGGATGAGTCAACGCCTAATACGCGTTGCCGGATGCCATATTCCCGTAAGAAATGGCGAAGTCTATGTATTCAAAATCATAGCATTAAGTCTAAGAGAAGCAATTCTCTTAGCACAACGTTACATGTGAAACGGGTTTTAATAATTCACATGCTAGCCCGATTCAAACGGTAATCGGTAAAGGCACGTCAAACCCGTTGATGGCTGGGGGTTTGCCAAAAATCCCAAAGCCTATGTCTAACACACATGGCCGGTTAGTCTTTGACCGTAAAAAGGACAAAAGACCACATATTCAACATTGTGGCAGGTTGTTATTAATAACACCATAATCCGTGCCTCACACGCACGGGGAATTTTATCCCGAAGCCTAAGTAGGGATAAGTCAACGTCTAATACACGTTGCCGGGTAGCCTATTCCCGTAACAATGGCGAAGTCTACGTATTCAATATCGTAGCACTAAAAGGGTTAACTCTTTTAGCCTGACGTCACATAAGAGCGGAATTAAACAAACCGCATACTAGCCCGACTCAAACGGTAGTCGGTAAAGGCTAATCAAATCCGTTGAAGGCTGGGGATTAGCCACATGTGGAACGGACTTAAACAATCCGCATGCTAGCCCGACTCAAACGGTAGTCGGTAAAGGCTTATCAAACCCGTTGATGGCTGAGAATTTGCCAAAAATTCTATAAATGCGAGTCATTGACGTATCAGCTTTATTAGTTGGTCTCATGACTTGAACATCCAATGAACTTCAGGATAAGATCCACACGTGCAGATGAATCAGCTTTAATAGTTGGTCCTGCAGCCCAACATTCGGGACCGTCACGCTCCAATGCCTTAAGAGCTTAAACTGTGTAGACTCCAGCAAACGTACGAATATAAACTGTGTTAACGCCGGTCAATGCGTTACAGTAAAGATCGATGCCGGTCAACGCATCAGCAATTTCGCCAAAATAAGGCAAAAGATGACTCCAAGGATTTCAGTTACAATCAGATATGAATTCCCGACGGAGAGGATCAGTTCAAAATCAACTCAATGACACGAGTTAAGTTCAGAAAGTTACACACCAATCTCAGTTCAAGATTTCGACAGCGGTCAGACGATAAACGCAGTGCCGGAAGAACTTCACCTATTCGACGAAACAATGAATAGATTGAAGACTGAAGAAGTTAAGAATTGAGATAGTTCAAGGTCACTCTACGAAATTGAGGAGATGGCCTATCTTATCCAAAGCATTCCAGACTCCTTAATAAAAGAATGAGTCTGGAATACTTTGGAGGGGGTATCTGTAGGCGTCTAAAAATGCCTATAGGTGTCCGTACACAGCTTGAGACAGAGAGAAGACGACGAACATCGTTATCCGAGTCTAAGAGGATTATCTGACGCCGACAAGCGCCTGAAGCAAAACGGCGAATCAAGTGACCTACACGCTCGACAGTCAGCTCACGCGCGCGTCAATCAGTTTGCACGCGTCAACCAACATGCGTGCGTCAATAAACACATGTGTGTCAATCAACACGCGTTCGACGGTCAATTCCGCAACGAAGCGTACAAGTCAACAAGACGGTCAAACACGCAAAACTGCGCGCGCTGTTTTGACCCGGTTCGGTTTTTGATGGTTTTTCTCGAGATTTGTTTGTTCCTGAGCATCCAAACTGACTTGATATCATCTACAAACGTGGTTAGGCTGTTATTGACTAAAGATAAGGCCAAATCACTTGTTCTCATCCAAATAACCGCTTCCGAAGCCCTATAAATACAAGCATAGGGCCTCCTTTCAGGGGGGCGATCTCGCCCCGCGCCCACGCGGGTCGGCCAAGGCCGACCCGCGGCGGCGCGGGACGGCCAAGTCCGACCCGCGGCGACGCGGGTCGGACCAAGCCGACCCGCGCAAGCGCGGGTCAGACTTGTCCTGCGCGCGCTGTTTTGACCCGGTTCGGTTTTTGATGGTTTTTCTCGAGATTTGTTTGTTCCTGAGCATCCAAACTGACTTGATATCATCTACAAACGTGGTTAGGCTGTTATTGACTAAAGATAAGGCCAAATCACTTGTTCTCATCCAAATAACCGCTTCCGAAGCCCTATAAATACAAGCATAGGGCCTCCTTTCAGAGGGGGCGATCGATTATCAAGACGAGGAGGTGCTGCCGGATTGTGGAGTCAAGGGAGCACGAATTTCAGCGAAGACAAATCAGATCCCGGCGAACTTCGGCATAAAGAAGGAGCTATTCGAAGGATCTGAACCCCATCCGTCCCTTGAGATTAGGCTTGGTCTTAATCTCGAGAAGAGCCCTGATTTCGCTTGGTCGATTTCAGCGCTTCAAATCAAATACTTCCTCGGCGAAGGCGAAGCTCTGCCGAATTTTCCATCAACCGGATCCAGATCTAAGGCGGTCCACGGATAAACCCCGACACAGGCAAAGATCCCACGCAAAGCAGCGGGTGATAAACGTCCTCTGCGTTTGTTTTGACGAGAGTTGTAAACTTTTGTTTTCATTGTGTAAAAGTCTTATAAAAAGACAATCTTTTTTTTTGTTTTCATTGTAACGATCGAAGTTGTAATGAATACCTCAATGAATACATTAATTTTCGACGCAAACAGGCTCTGATACCAGTTGTTAGGGGAAATATCAAATACGCTCTAACACCCGTTCTGCGGAATTTGCCCTACTGGATATTGTGTTAAGCAATGGAAAAAAGAAATCACAACAAATCAAATTTGCAAGAACAAAGAACACCGAGTTTTAACGAGGTTCGGTAACTTGCCTACGTCCTCGGGAGCCACACAGATAAGTTCATTTATGTTTGGTGGAAAATTTGTAGTAAAAAGAATGAAAGAAATTTGATTTGTATTCTCTCGATCTCAATTACAATTTGAATTCCGATTACAAAAGAGAGGAGAATGATATGGATTCTCCCCTTTGTTTAATTCTGGGTTCTTCACGGTAGCGATGGAGTGCCTCTCTCGAATGCTCGCTGTTTGCGGAGAAAATTAATTGTTTCATTGCGGGATTAATTACAAACTTCAGACGTTTACAACGAAAACAAAAATTAGTCTTTTTATAAGACCTTTACACAATGAAAACAAAACAAAAGTACAATTCTCTTCAAACAGCGCAGAGATCGTTTATCGGTCTTCTGCTTGCGTGGGATCTTGGCCTGTGATGGGGATGTTGATATCCGTGGACCACCGTCGATCAGATCTGATTGCTAAAAAATCAGGCAGAGCTTCGTTGATTCACGTAGGAATCATGAAACTTTAGCGTTTATCTCGGCAACGGCGAGATAATTGCTCTTTTTAATATTATCGCAACGGGATAATCTTCAGGAACGGACCCGAGGAACTGTAGATCTGACGAGCTCCTCTTCTTTATGCCGACAAACTCGATCAATCTCTTCCTCTCTGAAGTTCATGCACCTTTAATCTTCAGTCTGGCAGGGCTTCACCAATTCTCCAAAATTCCAGATCTAAAAAAATGAGGGCCCTGGGGCTGTATTTATAGGCTCCGGGGAATCCAGACAGAGAAAATTATTTGATTCATTGTGGTGTTCATTACAAACTTCAGACGTTTATAACAAAAACAAAAATTAGTCTTTTTATAAGACCTTTACACAATGAAAACAAAACAAAAATACAATTCTCTTCAAACAGCATAGAGATCGTTTATCGGTCTTCTGCTTGCGTGGGATCTTGGCCTGTGACGGGGACGTTGATATCCGTGGACCACCGTCGATCAGATCTGATTGCTAAAAAATTGGGCAGAGCTTCGTCGATTCGCGAAGGAATCAAGAAGTCGTAGCGCTTATCTCGGCAACAGCGAGATAATTTCTCTTCTTAAGATCACCACAACGGGATAATCTTAAGGGACGAACACGAAAACTACAGATCTGACGAGCTCTTCTTCTTTATGCCGATGAACTCGATCCGATCTCTCCTCCTCCTCTCTAAAATTCGTGCACCTTTAATTTTTAGTCTGACAGGGCTTCGCCAACGATCGAGAATTCTAGCTCTGAAAAAATGAGGGCTCTGGGACTGTATTTATAGGCTCCGGGGAATCCAGGTGGTTAAAACTGTATAATAACAAAAAATCTGATTTTTTTAGGGCCTAGGACACCCTCGGGTGTCTCAGCGAGGCCGAGACACCCTTGGGTGTCTCGGCTTGGGCTGAGACACCTTTTTAGTCTGACAGGGCTTCGCCAACGATCGAGAATTCTAGCTCTGAAAAAATGAGGGCTCTGGGACTGTATTTATAGGCTCCGGGGAATCCAGGTGGTTAAAACTGTATAATAACAAAAAATCTGATTTTTTTAGGGCCTAGGACACCCTCGGGTGTCTCAGCCTTGGCCGAGACACCTTGGGGTGTCTCCTTGGCCGAGACACCTTGGGGTGTCTCGTTTGGGCTGAGACATCTCGGGGTGTCTTAGCTTAGGCTAAGACAGTTCGTTTTGCGCGCTTGTCCGTTTTCATCGTAACTTCTTCATCCGAACTCGGATTTGAGTGATTCAAAGTGCGTTAGAAAGTCGGTGAGTAGATCTACAAGCTTAGATGATTGAATCATCTGTGGAATAAATGAGACATGAGGGATGTTCCGTATTTTGTAAATGACGCGGGGCTCCCGATCAGTTCGTGTCGTCGTTATTCTGAAACTCCGTTGCTTCACATAGTTCGTCGATTCACTTCAAGCGTTTGTCGACGTCAATCAATCTTCTGTGACTTGGATAGTGATGTTTATCGTCTTCTCTTAGCTTCGAGCTATTCGTGGAAACCTATAGGTAATTTTTGATGCCTACAGATACCCTCTCCAAAGTGTTTCAGTCTCGTTTTCTTTTATAGAAGAGCCTGGAATACTTTGGATGTGATTGGTCTAGCCTTCGGTTGACGTAAAAGACCTATAGTTAGCTTCAATTCTTGACTCCTTCGATTTTTAGTCTATTCGATGTTTTGACGAGTAGCTGAAGTTCTTCCGGCGCTGTGTTTATCGTCTGGCCGTCTTCGAAGTCTCGAATCTAAAACCGATGAGTTGAGTTTGGCTCGTGTCATTGAGTTGACTTAGAACTGACTACCTCCATCACATCGTGCTGACTTAGGGTTTCAGATCGTCGTACATTATTGAGTTGACTTAGAACTGACTACCTCCATCACATCGTGCTGACTTAGGGTTTCAGATCGTCGTACATTGACTTTTTGTCATAACGCGTTGACCGGCCATCACATCGTGCTGACTTAGGGTTTCAGATCGTCGTACATTGACTTTTTGTCATAACGCGTTGACCGGCGTTGACCTAGGGTTACACGTTGATCGGCGTTGACCTTAGGGTTTTGAATTGCTTGGCGTTAACTTTTTCATCATGACGCGTTGACTGACGTTGACCTAGGGTTACGCGTTGACCGGTATTGACCTTAGGGTTTTGAATCGCTTGGCGTTGACTTTTTTATCGCAACACGTTGACTAGCGTTGACCTAGGATTACGCGTTGACCAGTGCTGACCTAGGGTTTCGGATTGCCCGACGTTAACTTTTTCGTTACAACGCGTTGACTGGCATTGACCTAAGGTTTCGGATCGCCTGACGTTGACACAGTTTATACTCATACGTTTGCTGGAGTCTACACAGTTTAAGCTCTTAAGGTATTAGAGAATGACGGTCCTAAATGTCGGAGTTGCAGGATCAACTATGAAAGTTGATTCATCTGCATGTATGGATCTTATCCTGATGTTGTTGGATGCTCAAGTCACGAGACAAACTAATGAAGCTGATGCGTTAATGACTCACATTTATAGAATTTTTGGCAAATTCTCAGCCATCAACGGGTTTGATTAGCCTTTACCGACTACCATTTGAGTCGGGTTAGCATACAGATTGTTTAAATCTGTTCTACACATAACGTTGTGCTAAAAGAGTTAACTCTTTTGGTGCTACGATATTGAATACGTAGACTTCGTCTTTGTCACGAGAATAGACTACCCGACAACGCGTGTTAGGCATTGACTCATCCTTGCTTAGGATTTAGGATAAAAGTCCCCAGACTCAGATTCTGATGTCTTCTTCAATCGGTAAAAGACTAAACCGACAACGTGTGTGAGACGTCGACTTATCCCTACTCAGGATTCGGGATAAAATTCCCCGCACGTGTAAGGCACGGATTTTAGGAGTTTGAAAAAGTAGTGTCTTCTCTTGGGGCAAAGACGAACCTGATATGGGAGAGGAAGAATTTTATATTCTATCTCCTAAAGCTGAAGAGGAAGAATTTTATATTCTATCTCCAGTTGCCAAAGGAAACTCAAAGTGGAATCTTCACTTTTAGAATCCGGGAAGGTGAAACTAGGAGGGGGATCTCCACTCTGAGAATCAAAAAGATTTGGATAATCCTAACTGTCGGAAGGTTTGATTACCGAACTAAATGTGGGTTTCTTATTTATCGAGAGTGAATTATAGTTTTGGTCCTAACTGTAGGAAGGTTTGACCAAGAGGGGGTTTGAGATGACCCTAACTGTAGGAAGGTTTGATCAATCGATTTGAAAGTGGACCTCTCATTCATCGAGAGGGGATTTTGATTTTGGCCCTAACTGTAGGAAGGTTTGACCGAGTGAGAGGTTTGAGACGATCCTAACTGCAGGAAGGTTTAATCGCTCGATTTGTGGGCCTCTCGTTCATGGAAGGAACCGAGAGGGGATTTTAGTCGTAGTCCTAACTGTAGGAAGGTTTGACCGAGCTGGAAGTGCTAGTGGGAGTACAAATCATAGCGGGAGTGTTGACTCGTACAAATCACAGTGAGAGTTTTGTGTTTATCACCTAATTTGTAATGATCAGGTTATCCCTAAGAAAATTACATGTAAGATTCTTCTGGGAACTTCCCATTATATGAATCACCCACCCCCAGCTTTTCTTTGTGGAAATGAGTCTGACATTATACTCAGTTACATGACCGGGTTATCCTTAAGAATACCAGTCATGGCACTCTCCAGGAACTTCCCGTGAAAGCAAGGAAATAGTTTAGACTCGTATACATGTTGGAGTATTGAGAAGCAGTTTATACTTGTATACTCTTCGGAGTGTTGTCGTTCTCATTTGGCTTATCCCAGCGTTATGACGTCAGCCTCAACCAAGGTTTGGATGCTATTCTTTAAAGTAAAGCAAACATTGGTGGGATAAAGGATCCTCCTGTGGTACGCGCAGTACTTCGGATCCGCAGTATTGTTAGCTTCCTCCTGATTCATGATGGGTGGCAACTTGATCTTGTTATTTTCAAGAAGGGTCTCGAAGATGGTTGGAACGTCTTCGTCCTTGAATGAGTACTCTTTTTGGAGCCTCGGATCCGAAGTCTTCTGCTGTCTTCGGGGTTGCTGTTGCGACGTCTGATTAACGTCAACAACTGTTATAGGTGCCTTCCCTTCATCATGGGAAACAAGACTCGGATTCGGAGGGTTAGCCATCAGTTGCATTCTTTCGACCTTCTTCCTTCTGAGGAAGCGTTCGGCCTGCTCTCCGCACACCTTCAACTCCTTCCAGGTATTGAGCATCTCTACTCCCATAACGTCCAAGATGTTAATGGACAAATTGTTATGACAGGTCTGTAAGACGAATTCCTCCGTGACGAGATCCTTGCAGTTCATTGCCTGATTGCGGAAGTGTTTAATGAAGGTATCCACCGATTCTCCATTTTTCTGTTTCTCATCAAAGAGTGTCCTGATTAACACTTTGGCGTTATCATCAAAGAAATGAACGAGGAACATGCTCTCCAGGTCCTCCCAGCTGTTGATGCTTCCGGGTTTGAGACGCCGGTACCAATCGAAGGCAGGCCCGCGAAGGATGCCAACGAATGATCGCGCCATCAAGGGCTCGTTGCCGGAAATTATTCCCAAATGAGACTTATAATATATTAAGTCCTAAGCAGGGGAACCCTTTCCGTCAAACGGTGTGAAATTGATCAAGTTAAATTTGGCCGGGTATGGGATTGATTCCCATTCTCTCGGGTATTTCAAACGGTGTGAAATTGATCAAGTTAAATTTGGCCGGGTATGGGATTGATTCCCATTCTCTCGGGTATGGACATGGTATTCCGGACTTCTTTACCTCCTGAGCACTCATCAACGCATTGATTTTGTTCTCCAAGTCCTTTATTTTCTCGTCCTTATCTGTATCAGATCTTGGATGATTCCTGAGAGGAATAATGGGGCCACCCCCAGTGTTGTCGTTTTTAATGAGACCACCCCCAGCGTCGTTATTTTTAGTGTGGCCACCCCCTGTATTCTGGTCAACGAAAGGGTTATCATTATTGACGTATTCATCCACGTCTGAATCACTACCTGCTTGGTTAGCATTGTTGCGACGACTGGATTCACCTATCAGATTCGACAATGCTCAGATCCGTTGGTTGTGCATTTGTCTCATCTCCTGCATAGCCATTTCCATTTCGATTTTGAATGCTTCTTTCTGCTTGGCTAAAGCATCCTCAACCATCTTGGCTACTTCCTCGGTGTTGATCATAAACCCCTCAGCGACTACCGAGCAAGCGTCTGACTCTTCATCGTCCGAGGATAGTCCCCTGGTCATCCTCAAATAGTCTCTACGTCTAGTAGCCCCTACATGTAGCCGAGTTAGATGATGTGATATGAGGGGGTCCGAATTAGAAGGTCGGGTCGATTTCCCCTTATCAGCCACGTTAACGATGACTACGGATTGTTCAGGCCCGGCGGCTTCTAATTGAAGCCGAGATATTAGTTGGGCTATTCCCGAATTAACTTTCTTTCCTGGGGAGAAATCGGGGTTATAAGTAATCGGAGACTTCCCCTTATCGACCATATTGATGGTGAATGCTGGGAGTTCGTCATCTCGATTGGCCGATCGTCTCTTGCTAAAACGCCTTGATTTGGGTTTCAATGCTTCTACGGAGATACTCTCGAATACTGAGACTCTCCGTGGAGCGGTCTTGTAGTAACTACATACTGATAATACTGCCCTGATTAGTTTGGTACACGGACAGTGAGAGTCCGCTTCTCAGGTACTTATCTTTCGAGATTTATTCGTACCCTCAGCCCGATAGTACAACTCGTCGACGTTACGGTCAGAGTAACCTATCGGCTGTTTACATGAATTCTTAGGTATAACGCGTTCGTCTATCGGCTGCTCGGCTGCGTTTCCTTCTGAGTAAACATCACCTTGTTGGCGTCTGCAAGAGTCACACATTTGGAATCACACCTTTGTGAGGGTGAAACCTTAACGGTTCCTGGTTTTCTACACGCACCCCCAAGCGGGCCGTTGCAGAAATTATTTTGTTAGGAGGTCACGTACGACCCCTAGTCTAGATGTTTGCTCATGGTTCCTTCAATGGTCCCAAGCGTTCCTTAACAGGCGTTTTGCCTCGATCTTTGGGTGGAGAACCGATGCGATCCTTCAATGAGACTCTAGATTTGGGGAGATCCACGCTGTCATAGGGCTTTACCGGAGGTGTGGGAGCAATAGGAGCGGGATCTGGAGTTGACAAAGGCCGGAGAGCAGCCTCGGATGCTTTTGCCTTAAGCGCTGATTTGGCCTTTGGCATCCAAACTTGCTTAGATCTTGGTGGCTTTTTGACCACATTTCCTTTCTGTAACTCCTGTGCATTCCGTACAAGGATCCTCGTCTACGCTAACAGTGTGTGATGCTTATGGATACGCTCCTCAAGAGTTGAACGAGTTCGTTTGATACAAACCCATTCGTTAGTAGGTGGTTGGGAGGAGGTTCCCAAAGCTGGTTGCTGGAACACTTTGCCTTCTGAGTTTCAGATCCGCATCATAGCAGATCCCGTCAACAGGCTCCAAAGCCTTGGCAAATTGGCACGCGAGACGTTGACGGCGCCTTTGACGAGCCCTCTTCGTCAGCACTGGTGCACTTTCAACGGGCAACTCCTTAACTTTCGAGGAGTTGTCACGAACGTTGGATCTGGTTTCTTCGAAAGCCGGAGAGGAATCTTCCACTGCATTCGGGTTCAGATCATCAGCATTGGTTTTTGGATCTGAAGTCACGTTCTTCGTGGCAGTGGTTTTCCTACGTTTGCAAGAAGAAGATCTGGAGGAGGAGGAGGAAATATATTCCTCGAATTTCTGCTGGTCGAATTCGTATTCGACCTCTTCGAACACCGGGATCTTGATCATCGGTTGCTTCACGACAACCTCGGCAACGAGGCTGTTGGCTCCCACTGTGGTCGCCAGCTTGGTGGCGGAGAAAATTGATTATTTTATTGCGGGGTTCATTACAAACTTCAGACGTTTACAACGAAAACAAAAATTATTCTTTTTATAAGACCTTTACACAATGAAAACAAAATAAAAGTACAATTCTCTTCAAACAGCGCAGAGATCGTTTATAGGTCTTCCGCTTGCGTGGGATCTTGGCTTGTGGCGGGGATGTTGATATCCGTGGATCACCGTCGATCAGATCTGATTTCTAAAAAATCGAGCAGAGCTTCGTTGATTCGCAAAGGAATCAAGAAACCGTAGCGCTTATCTCGGCAACGGCGAGATAATTGCTCTTCTTAAGATTATCGTAACGGGATAATCTTAAGGAACGGACCAGGGAAACTGTAGATCTGACGAGCTCCTCTTTTTTATGCCGATGAACTCGATCAATCTCTTCCTCTCTGAAGTTCGTGCACCTTTAATCTTCAGTCCGACAGGGCTTCGTCAATTCTCCAAAATTTCAGATCTGAAAAAATGAGGGCCTTGGGGCTGTATTTATAGGCTCCGGGGAATCCAGGCGGAGAAAATTGTTTGATTCATTACGATGTTCATTACAAACTTCAGACGTTTATAATGAAAACAAAAATTAGTCTTTTTATAAGACCTTTACATAATGAAAACAAAACAAAAATACAATTCTCTTCAAACAGCACAGAGATCGTTTATCGATCTTCTGCTTGCGTGGGATCTTGGCCTGTGACGGGAACGTTGATATCCGTAGACCACCGTCGATCGGATCTGATTGCTAAAAAATTAGGCAGAGCTTCGTCGATTCGCGAAGGAATCAAGAAGTCGTAGCGCTTATCTCGGCAACGGCGAGATAATTTCTCTTCTTAAGATCACCACAACGGGATAATCTTAAGGGACGAACACGAGAACTGCAGATCTGACAAGCTCTTCTTCTTTATGCCGATGAACTCAATCCGATCTCTCCTCCTCCTCTCTAAAATTCGTGCATCTTTAATTTTTAGTCTGGCAGGGCTTCGCCAACGCTCGAGAATTCCAGCTCTGAAAAAATGAGGGCTCTAGGGCTGTATTTATAGGCTCCGGGGAATCCAGGTGGTTAAAACGATATAATACAAAAAATCTAATTTTTTAGGGCCTAGGACACCCTCGGGTGTCTCGGCCTTGGCCGAGACACCTTGGGGTGTCCCGTTTGGGCCGAGACACCTCGGGGTGTCTTAGCTTAGGCTGAGACAGTTCGTTTTGCGCGCTTGTTCGTTTCCATCGTAACTTCTTCATCCGAACTCGGATTTGAGTGATTCAAAGTGCGTTGGAAAGTCAGCGAGGAGATCTACTAGCTCTGATGATTGAATCATCTGTGGAATAAATGAGACATGAGGGGGTTTTGCCTTTCGTAAATGACGCGGGGCTCCCGATCAGTTTGTGTCCTCGTTATTCTAAAACTCTGTTGCTTCACATAGTCCGTCGATTCACTTCAAGCGTTCGTCGATGTCAATCAAGCTTCTATGACTTAGATAGTGATGTTCATCGTCTTCTCTTAGCTTCGAGCTGTTCGTGGAGACCTATAGGTAATTTTCGATACCTACACTCGCGTCGAGTTTGCTCTCTATTGACGATCCGCACGTCTTGATTCACTAGAACGATATCTCCTCCTCATGATTTGACGTTATGGAGGACTTACGTAGCAAGTTTAAAACTCTGAACAAATTAATAACTCAGAGCGAGTTTAAACTCTTGTAAAAGAGTTGATTGATCTTAACCATAATTGGTTAGACAAGCCAAGCACGAAGATAGCTCCTGTTACCAAAGAATACCCTTTGCTGATCTCTAGATCTAAAAATGCTCAATGATCCAAAGATCTTCCTTGATCTGCCCAAGCCGAAGAGCTGACCCGCCCTCAACTAAACTGATTTTTTAGTTATTTATAAGGGATTAAGGGGTGTAACCGCTCCCTTAATTCACTCCTAAGTAGGGCTGAATGGGGGTGTAACTGCCTCCTTAATCCGCTCCTAAGTGGGGGCGGAAATCCCTCAGATCATGGGGAGAAAACGGTTTCTGGAACTGTTCAACTCGTGTTTGAACGAGTCAAACGTAGGTCTTGCATTCTAGAATGAAATCTGCATTTGAACACAGTGGTTGCAAGTTACATTGGGCAATAGATGGAATCTGCGTTGGCAGCTGTTAGAAGCTGCGTTGGCAGTAGTTAGATGATGCGTTTGGCAGCGATTGGAAGCTGCGTTTGCAGCATTTAGGAGCTGCGTTTGGCAGCAATTGGATGCTGCGTTTGGCAACGATTGGATGCTGCGTTTGGCAGCGATTAGATGCTGCGTTTGGCAGCAATTAGATGCTGCGTTTGGCAGCGATTGGAAGCTGCGTTTTGCAGCATTTAGGAGCTGCGTTTGGCATAGCTTTGACTCTGGAATGAGGACACTTGTGCTTGAACTCTGGGATGCAGGCATGAGTCCTGCGTCTTGGATTGAAGAGATCGTTAACTTATAATCTCTTCTGTCAGAGCGTCGCGACGATCGTTATTTAGTAATCTTCGCTTTAGCTCTTTGAAATGTGGGAGTCGTCAGATTGCAACTCTCATTAGTGGTTGTGAAGACCATTGATCAGAGCTTTCATTGGTTGTCATGAAGGTCGTTGATTTGTAACATTCATCGATCTACGTGAAAGTCTTTAAATTGTAGCCTTTTGGAAGTCGTTGAATTGTAACCTCTCTTGTTGATGTTTAATGGGGATAAGCTATCTGTTGTGATTTTTAGACAGCCTATAATTTATATTAAAGAATATTACAAAGCTTGTAAAGAGAAAATCTCAACATGAGATTTCTCAAAAGAAGAACCAACAGAAAACTCTGTTGTTCAAATAAAAGGCGCGAGTTTTTCCAACGGGAAAAACTCCTCTCTCTCAATAAATGCTACAAAAGATCTCTCTCTCTCTCTCTCTCTCTCTCTCAGAAGCGATCTTGTCGTCGAACTCCTCCAGGTCCTTCAACCCTCCTCCTCCACGATCTTGCCGTCGAGCTCCATCTCCGCCTTCACCCTCCTCCTCCGCGATCTCGCCGTCGAGCTCCTCCTCCTCCTTCACCCCTCCTCCTCCGCGATCTCACCGTCGACCTCCTCCTCCGCCTTCACCCCTCCTCCTCCGCGATCTCGCATAGCCTGCCGACAGCTGCGCACAAGCTCGCCTGCGAGAAACGACAGAAACCCGATCTCGCATGTTTCGAATCTCGCCTGGAGGGGCCTTCGCTCGAGCTCGCCACGAGCCAGCTATCCCGCACTCAAATTTGACCTCGCCTGCAGTCTACAAGTCCGCCTATAAGTCAACAACCCTGCCTGCACTCGACTTCGAGTTCGCCAGCAGTAATAGCCTCGCCTGAAGCTCTCTGCGAGCTCGCCTATTCGTGGTCCCACTCAATCTCGCCTGTAGCTGTCAATTCGCCTGCTCCACCTCGACTTCACCTGAAGTCGCGAGTTCTCTTCGCCTGCGGAGGTTTGGGCTACACCCTGTTTCTAACAGGAACTTATTTACAGATAAGACTTGTTTAGGAGTAATATGTATAGGGGTTTTTGTGCTATGTATTTCAATTGATTCATTGGTAATTTCATAGAGGCTTAACACGTTTAATTTGTCGGTGGTGTGAAGTTAGTTAGGGCTCTCATCAGTTTTGGTGCTTTCATTAAGAGAATTCGATCATCTATAATGGTGGAAGGAGAGTCTCTGACTACTGAAAATCAAACTTTGTCAAATTAAAAGAGGCTTGATAAATTATAGAAATGGTTCGAAGAGAATAAAAAAGAGATCAAATGTCTAACAGAAGCGATTGAACGACTAACTTTGTCGGTGGATAAAATGATCAACGACAAAGAAAATAACAACGACGATGATCAATGGTGGCTGATTCATGAGAGAGATAGAGGCTATGAAGAGTTTGATGATGAGCTATGAAGGGTTTGATGATAGATGGGGCACTGGGCGATAACACAATGACTGGCGCCGATAGCCGGCAGCAGACCAAGCCACGGCAATATGGCTGACAGTAGATGGAGCATGGCAGATTGAACGTAGGCTGATAGAGCCACAGCAGGCAGAGTGGTAGGGCCATGGCAGGCCACAAACTGTGGGTGGCAGCAATAGACGACCGGGAGCGGCTTTGACGGTGCTTGTGATGGTACAATAGGTCAAGGGTATGGATATGGTTGTTAGAGAGGTTATAGAGGAGATGAGATTACCGAGAAAGAGGTAGAAGTTTAGGGGTGATGATGATCGATTTAATTGCCGGGGGGCTACGTCTTGTTAGAGGCGGAGACGTTGATGATTGCTTTAGAGATTCAGGCTTGGACCAGGTAAGAGATTGGGGCTATGAAGGAGATGACCTCAGCATGGTAGGTGAGGAAATTAGTGTTGTCGAGGTGGATATGTACATGAAAATTATGATAAAGATGATAGAGATGGTTGACATTATGATCGGGGACCTCGAACACTGAAGATCGATTTTACACATTTTGAGGGGTGGTGATTAACATGAATAGCTAGAGAAGACCAACCACTATTATACTGTGCATGAGGTAGACAAAGATAGGAGTGTGGAAGTGGCTAGTTTTATCTTGACAGTCAAGCTAACAGTTGGTAGAGGTGGCTAAAGGCACAGTGCAAAAAATAGGGCATGAGGTTAGGATGGACTACTTTTATGGAGGAGTTCATGCTTCAGTGAGTACTATCACCTGTAGTGAACCATCATGGACAGTTAGTTAAACTGAGACAAGATGGGAAGATTGTTGAATATATTGAGGAGTTTCAAAGACTATAGATACTTGTGAAGAATTGGGAGATTCACTGTTAGGGACATTTGTGGAATTGAAGCCTTGGATTGCTTCAGATGTGAAGTCAAAGCAGCCTTAGAGGTTGACGGAGGGAATGAGGATAGCAGAGATTATAGAGGAGAGAAAATCTAGCAGCTTGAAGGAAAATAAGGAGTTTTGCATAAATAAATCGATGTATGTAGAGTCCAGCAAGGTGGGAAAAGCTTCAAAGAGAGGTACATGGATCAGTACGATGAATAAGGAGGTGAGAAAGCTCTCCAGAGACGAGGTACAAGACATGCTAAAGAAGGGTTTGTGCTTCAAGTGCGGAGAGAAATTGTTTAAGGAGCATCATTGCAAGCTCAAAGTAGCTTTCATGATCATGTAGTCTAGTTATGAGGGAAATGGCACAGATGCATCATATTTCGTTAGTGATAAATAGGGGGTCGATGACAGAGAGGAGGCTTTGATGGGTACTGAGTTGTCCCTTAATGCGATGACTGGGGTTTCTAGATCGTCTACTCTCATGATGATAGCTTGGGTAGGGAAGTACAAGACTTCACTCTTTGCATAGTTTCATTAATATGGGGGTTGCTAGGAAAGTGGGTTTGAGGTGCAAATCGCTAACGGGAAGAAGATGCAGTATGAGGATATTGTCTAGGATGTTGGTATGAACGTCCATGGGGTTAGGATTACAGCTACTCTTCATGTGTTGGCATTAGTGGGTATGGATGTTGTCTTGGGATTGCTTTGATGAGGCGATTGGGTGATGTGAAGATGAACTTTGAGGCGATGTGGATGGTTTTTAATTTGAAGGGTAAGAGACACACTTGGACTATGAATTTGAGGGGATTAAAGAGCTATGAAGCTAATTCATTTGAGCGGTTGTGCTGACGAGGAGCATAGTGCTTTGCTATTATCACATTGCAGGGAATCAAGGAGGTTTTGATGGTCTTCTACTGCTAGCCGAATCTAGTTCTAGAAGTGATAGAGAGGATCCATTGGTCCAGTTGGATGCTAGGGTGCGTGAGGTAGTATCATGACATTAAAGGGTCACAGAGGTACTGAGCGAGCTACCACCATCGAAAATATAGGATCATCGGGTTGTTTTGAAGGATGGTTTGAAGCCAATTACTGTACCACCGTATCACTACGCACACTTTCAGAAGGAGGAAATAGAAAAGGCAGGTCGAGGAGATGCTAAAGAATTGATTGATCAGGATGAGTCAGAGTCCATTTTCTTTGCCTATTCTCTTGGTGAGGAAGAATGATGGTGCATGGAAATTTTGCACATAGTACAGGGTTCTAAACGTTGCTATGGTGAAGGGCTAATTTTTTACTCCCATTGTGGATGAGACGTTAGATGAGTTACCTGGAGCAATAGTGTTCACGAGTCTGGACTTGTGAGTTGGTTATCATTAGGTTCAAATGAGCTAGGAGGATGTACACAAGACATCATTTGGATGCATTCGAAGCATTATGTACTTGGTGATATCGTTCGGATTGTGTAACATGCCTTCTACATTCTAGAAACCATCTTTCAGTCATATTTGAGAAAGTTTGTGTTTGTGTTTTTTGATGACATGTTGGTGTATTCACCCATTTGGAGGAACATTTGTGACATTTGGATGAGGTTCTGAGAATTTTGGAGAAAAAAACAACTTCTTCATTAAGTTGTCGAAGTGTAATTTTATGAAGTCAGAGTTAGAGTGTTTAGGACACATTACCTCAAGCGAGGTGGTGAAGATAGATGAGAGGAAGATTGCTTCATTCTTGTATTGGTCTCTGCCGAAGGATGTATCATCTTTGCGAGGGTTTTTAGGGATTGACATGCTACTATTGAAGATTTATTTTGCATTATGGATTAATTACCAAGTTGTTGATAGGCATGTTGAAGAACGATGGATTTCGGTAGATAGAAGATTCTCGGTGAGCATTGGAGGATCTAAAGAAGATTATGCCTCAAACTCCGGTACTTGCATTGGCAAATGTTTTTGAAGGAGTTTCAGGTTGCATACGAACGCCGGTGATGAAGGGATAGGAGTAGTTATGGTACAAGAAGGAAGGCCGATAACCTAACATTGAAGGTATTGGGACCGTGACAGAGGACCTCGAATACTTATACTCAGGAGATGGTAGCAGTGATACATGCAATGAAGGTGTATAAGATGTATTTGCTAGGAAGTAAGTTCGTTGTTATCACTGATCCATAGGCATTGAGACACTTGATGAGCAGAAGATTAATACTGTTGAGCAACAGAAGTTTGTGGTGAAGCTTTTGGGTTTGAGTTTGACATCATATATCAACCTGAGAAGGAGAATAGAGTTGTCAATGCATTATCTCAAAAGGAGAATAGTTCGATATTGTGGTCGGTGTGTAGCAATGAGGAAGGGAGTTTCAATGCAATTACTAGTGCTAATTAGGTGGGGGGATCATAGTCATCAGGTTGTGGAGTTGGATGAGCGAGCTTGGGATATTCGTGACCAGATTGGGTGAGGAGACCCGAGGGTACAGAGATATGATCTTTGAGATGAGTTGCTTTTCTACAAAAACTATGTATATGTTCTCAGAGAACCAGGCTTAAGAGACGACATTCTATCTCATTTTCATGACCACGGAGAGGGAATTCA
The DNA here is from genome assembly GCF_001876935.1 of Asparagus officinalis. Taxonomy (NCBI): domain Eukaryota; kingdom Viridiplantae; phylum Streptophyta; class Magnoliopsida; order Asparagales; family Asparagaceae; genus Asparagus; species Asparagus officinalis. The sequence continues at coordinate 61,482,566 of NC_033802.1, forward strand.
TTTAGGTGGCTTCAGACTTACATCAGGGCGAAGCATTTTTTTTTTCTATTAGAAAAGACTAAATGCAGTGGTGAGGGCGAAAGTAGCTGAATGTGATGTGTGCTAGAAGGCAAAATATGACCAGAGGGCTCCGATAGAGTTCATGCAACCTTTGCCGATTCTAAAAAGAATTTAGGAGGATTAGTCAATGGACTTCGTAGAGGGGTTGCCTAGTTGTCAGGGATTTGAGGCTATACTAGTCGTGGTGGATCACTTGAGTAAGGAGGCACACTTCATTCAACTGAAACATCCATTTAGGGTAGCGAGCATTGCTCGGGTTTTACGAAAAATATGGTCAGGTTTCATGGGATTCCAAGATGCATAATCATCAATCGGGGAAAGCTATTCATGAGTTCCTTTTGGTAGGAGTTGTTTGTATTATAGGGGAGTAAACTGAAGACGAGTTCGTCATATCATCCGCATACCGATGGATAAATAGATGTGATGAACCACACTTTAGAGCAATATTTGAAGAGTTATTGTCATGAGAAATAGAAGAGGTGGAAGGATTTTATAGTCTATGAGTTGAGTATTGGTGTAATACTGCATTCCATTCGTCGGTCCGAAAGAGCCCGTTTGAGGTAATGTATGGGCGGCCATTGCCTATGCTATAATCTTATGAGCTAAGGATGACAAAGAACGCTGAGGTGGAGCAGGAGCTATTGGCCAAGGATGATATTTTATGTGGTGCAAAGAGCGAGTTAGCTAAAGCCCCGTAGCAGATGAAGAAATATTATGAAGAAGGGCGATGTGATGTGATCTTTGAGTCGGGTGACTTGATATATTTAAAGTTGCAGCCGTACCAAAGAGTTCTTTGAAGAAGAGGTCCAATGTGAAGTTTTCGCACCAGTTTTTCATGTGTTTGTGTTGAAGAAGAAAGTAGGGGACTCCAATTTGCTCGTGGGTGAATTACCTTCATTTGATTTAGGGGGTAACATGTTATTGGTTCCTAATAGGGTGCTTCACGATAGGAGTTGGATGGAGCGGCATATTAGAGAAAGGGTGTGGCAAGTGTTAGTGCATTGGAAGGGCTTGACAAGGACCAAGCTACATCGGAAGACTATGATGAGCTCAATAAGAGGTTTTTGTGATCTTACACTTGAGGACAAGTGTAGTCTTGAAGGAGGGGAGAATTATATGATTCCATAGCCATCGGTGGTGTAGGAATGATCATGCTCGAGTAGTGCCTAACTACAAGAAGCTACATGCTGAAAGAATTATAGTCTGAATATGACTTGTTTTGATTACAAATAGGACTTGTTTAGAAATAGTAATTTGTTTGCAAATAGGATTTGTTTAGGAACAATATGGAGTTTTTGTGCAAAAAAGCCAAACGGAGGCTATTTAGGGCTAACTAATTATTAGAGTTTTTTTAATTATATTTTTACTGGTTGAAAACTTAGGAGAATTATTAATAAAATTAGGATTTCTTTTGTTCAGAATTTGGAGATTTGTTCTTGGCATTCTTTGGCTACGTATTTTGCTTGATTCGTTAGTGATCGGGTAGAGACTTAACTCCTCATAGTTCGTCAGTAGTGTGAAGTTAATTGAAACTCGCATTAGCTTCTTCTCTCTCCATTTCCTTAAAAAAAAAACTTCCAAACTAAATGAAGCCTCTGGCCCTTCTCCTTGGTTCACCTTCACCCCATCCAAACAAAGGGAACTTTTGGTGCTAATTTTAGGAAAGAGACCTAACTAAGGGGCATTTCCATAATCATCTCAGATCGTGGCAGCTATGTGAAAAAAATTGCAATCTTGGAGGGTGTTTTTGATGTGCAACTGTTTGTGTGAGCATTGATGCTCCTCAGATGTAAGCATGGCGTCAGGTTGCAGCATCTATGTAAGGCGGAGCCGCTTTTGCTAAGTCCCTAAAATACCCTTTAAAGGTGGTGGCCAAAAGTCCAAACTCATCAAATTTCCTGCAATTACCAATTGAACAGAGGGCTTTTTGGGTTTTGAATGAGGAGTTGCGCTTTCCACCCTCCTTGTTGGAAATTTTCCTTTATAGGTTACATATCCATGTAAGCAGACCCCAATTTATATATTTGCTTACTACTATTACTGAAAAAGCCAAAGCAATAACGGCTGTTAAAACTCCCCATTTTCCCTCTCAGTGGTATCTTGCTAAAATTTGACCATGTTTTATTGAAATTTGTCATCATTAACTATCAATTATCTTACAATGTGTCACTCAAGCAGCAATTATCTTACATCGCTTAATTATAATGCCCACTCTGGTGCTGAAAATAAGTTGTCAACTCATTTAGAAATTGTTCGGTCTTGTAATCTAAATTATGCAGGTGATAGAAGCTGTACATTGCCGATAGAAAATTTTCTTATGCGTATAATATCACAATTAAATAACAAATCCATGAAAAAAAAGTAAAATTGTATGCGAAACAAATTGCAATAATTAGAAAACAATAGTAAAGTCCCCTCTTCACCCCTTTTGACTTATTTAACAAAAATTTACCGGAACAAACCCCGTCTTGTGGAAACGAGTTTCCTATCGACATAACCCATCAATTTAACATCTTCCTCCAACATTTTCAAAACTTTTGCAAGAAGCCAACCACAACTTTAACCTTCTCCACTTTCCCCCCATACCTAGCTATTTATAATCTAAAGCACTTCTCTATCTATCTCCACACATTTTGTTAAAATTTA
>NC_033802.1:61485281-61525281 GCF_001876935.1 Asparagus officinalis
TATAAATGCTATAAAACCCCCCTCAACCTTCTCCCTCTCTCTCTCATGTTCTCGTCTCTCTCTACTCTCTCTACTCTCTCTACTCTCTCTCTCTCCTCCCTTTGAGTTTGCTATCCACAACAAAATGTTACATGTGCTCTTTTGAAGCTTAGCTCAAGGGACCAACTATATATAATCTCATACAACCAATCAAAAGAGAGAGAGAGGGAGAGAGGCGGAGAGCAAGAGGCTGGTATCGTATAGCTATTGCCAATGGAGAAGCCAAGTCCGAGACCAGGTATCGTCGTGCACCAAAATGTAATGACCAAATTGCCCCCGGGGTTCAGGTTCCACCCAACCGATGAGGAGCTAGTCGTCCAATACCTCCGGAGAAAAGCCTACTCGTGCCCATTGCCCGCCGCCATCATCCCCGAGATCGACCTCGGGAAACACGACCCTTGGGATCTCCCCGGTAAGAATCTACAGTGGGTTTTTTTTTAAAAAAAAAGAAATCAATAAAACAGGAAATTCCATGCATTACGCTGTCGCAGCTCAATCTTATGCCGCTTGTGAACTGAACTTGTTAGGTGGGCGTGAACATGAGAGATATTTCTTCGCCCTTAGAGAGGCGAAGTACCCGAACGGTAATCGCTCTAATCGGGCGACTGGATGCGGGTACTGGAAGGCGACGGGGAAAGACAAGGCGATCGTGGCGTCGAAGTGCAATCAAGTGGCGGGGATGAAGAAAACCCTAGTCTTCTATTGCGGAAAGGCCCCCAGCGGGTCAAAGACCGACTGGATAATGCACGAGTATCGCCTAGCTAGCCCTCCTCAGAGAAAGAAGTCGACCAATGTAAAAAATTCAAGCTTCCTCTCAACTCACACCAAATTTATGCATCTCTTTTCGCTTAGTTTTTTGAAGTGGCTACGCTCTTTTGCAGAGTTCCATCGTCCTCCCCCCAAGAGATTGGGTGTTGTGTCGCATATTCATGAAGAAAAGAGCTACAAGGATGGATACGGACACCGAGGAAGGAGAACATCCCGTCGGTTTCATAGACTTCTTGGGTCAGCGAAGAGACGATCGTCGCCCTTCCTCACCGTCCAACTCAGATTCTAGTTGCGTTACCTACACGTGATTCTAGCAATGGAGATGATCACACTTCGTCGTCTCCATAAGGAGGGAGGAGGAGGAAGAAGGGGAGAACATAGTGAGGGAGGGGGCGGAAAAAAAAAATAACCTTTATATATGAGCCTTTTTTTGCGTATATTTAAAAACTCTTAGGGACTTTGTAAGTTTTTCTAAGATGTAAACTTTGTGTAAGTTTCTTCTCGATGCAAAAGAGAGCCTCTGTATACATATCGTGCTAGCCTAGAGCTTCAAATTGTACGTCTTTCCCTTTGCACAAATTAACATGGCAATATGAATTACTGAACTACGTATAATTCAATTGCAAATTAATATGGCTCATCATTGTACCAAGATTGCAAAAAAGCCCCTGATCCGCACAATCATGACGTCATCAATGAGGGGGGGTGGGGGTGCACAAGAAAAGGATCCGACGGGCACGGATCCATGTGAGATGCCCTCGGTCAGAGGGAACTCCTGCGAGTGGGCCACTTGGCCAGAGACACGAGTCTCAACCCAAAATATTTGCTCAAGATTGCGGAATTGACAAGGGGAGGGTGGAGATCAACATCAAGAATGCGACCCATGATGTAGTTGTGCCCTGTTGTAGCTAGGCTTTGATCAGGTCTACGCACTTTGGTCAATGTTGGGGTTAAATTTTGCAAGCAACGTCCCACTCCAGTGAGCTTCTCAACCTCCCAAGAGGGTAAAACCAAAAAGGGCATTTACGTGAATTATATGCATTTAAAAAAAGGGGTTTTCGACCTACACGTATAATTTGATTGATGTTATATGACACCTGACCTATAATATTAAGTTAATTACGAACATAGCTTAAGCTGATCCTATGTCATACCTAGTATTACGGGTGCAAGCCAGTTGGATACCGATAGGATATGATACGTATCGTATCTCCATCCAATTAGCAATCATCAGAATATATATATCGCTAAGGAAAATATATACCAGTATACACAAAAATCAAATACAAATACATATATAAAGTAAAAGGATAATATATGCAAAGGCAAAACGAATAGGGGGAAAACATGTAAGATTGAAAAACGTACCAAGAGAGACCCCTAACGTATTCTTCACGTCTAAAAAGCTAAAACTAAATCTCTGAATCATCGAGATCAACCCTAAATCGATTAGTCTAACGGTCAAAACGATTGCAAATGCGTGACCAACATATATTCTGATATTTCGGATAAGGATCCAAAATTTTCACTACATACTCATATCCGTAATCGTATTCCGTCGAATATGGATGCTAGTCAGAGTATAGGAGACCAGACATATTATACCTTCGTCAACATACTATTAAAGAAATAAACTATCAAGTAATCAAAGCACACCAAGAAAAACATGTCATGCACAGCTGGTCTATTGAGGGCACCCAGCCAAAATAGTATTCAGTAATGTTAATGTACGCCATTCACTAGTAGTCCCACATTATGACATCATCCATCCGAGCCGGCCACAACCCAAGCAACAGGAGTTGAATTCAAATCTTATGAATGAAAGCAACACCATTGCAAACGCTGAAGACGCCAAGGGAAAAAAAAAAGGGCTTTCAAACTGGTAATTAAGACGATGTTGTAATTTGCAAATAGTTTCCCACAAGAAAGAAAATAAACAACTGAAGAAAAATTATCGCATCCAACAAGTAAATTGTGGCGATTAATGGAGGTATCAGAATGAATGTGAGAACCAGTTGAGGTGAATAACCTCGAATTCTAAGAGAGAAGGTAGTTCAGCAACCTCAAAAACAAATACATTTGATGATAATAGTACTGCAAGCAACAATCAAACGAGAACCAGCATGAGCAACCGTAGACATAACTTTATAGTTGAGATTACAAATGCAAAGCAGTAGGTTAACAACTACACAGACTAATGAATCTTATAACTTTTAACAAATTGATTGCAGTGCATCTCTATGATCTTATATCATGTGCTATTTACTAAGTAGAGGTGTCCTCAACACAAATGATATTAACAAAAGACTTGAATAACATGCAAAAGCCACGATGGAGAGCGAAAAGCTTGACATACTTCAATGCTTGCGGTATGAGATCACTCCATGAACAGTGACTAAGGCAACTAATAGGCCATCTATAGTATGCAAGCCTATATTCATTGTGTGGGGCTACAAAAAAATTAATAGCAAACTTCCAAGTTTAAAGGAGATGGAAGCACATGGGAAACTTGAAATGCACAAATAACCAAAACCAAGGAAAGAAACAACAATCCATAAGAAGCCTTCAAGCTTTCTAATTATAAATCATACAAATGGTTGATTACACTTTTAGTTCATGATGCAAGCCCTTTTGTAGCTGCAATCACATAACAACAAGGCACCTTGATTTTCTGCATATATTTAGCTAATGACTAGATGAATGCATATAATTAAACAGATACAGCATCACCTAACTAAACCTTCACAAGAATAGGCAAGTTTAGAGATTAATTACAGGTAAAACAACACACAGGAGAGACGCCAAGCTCAGTCAATAATAGAGTAGATTCACTGCTCATCTAACCCGTAATGCATTTTCGCAAAACAATACAAATTAAGCAAGGATATGAATATTAAATTCATGGACGGTGTTAATTAACTCTTGTTATCGTGTTTTTATTCTTGATTTGTCTTGTAAACAACAGGTACAAAAAATATAAATAAACATACAACAACAGCGATGGACTCCGCCAATAATGATGAAAAAGATTTTTCGAGAACCTTGGAGAAAAGGAAAGCCGGGATGGAATAGCAAAATTAAATTTCTATACTAGACAACAAAAGCGATTAGTAAACATAACTACAGTCAAAATACGACGTGGGTCCCCCGAGTGAGGGGTGAAGAGCTGGGTGTGGCAGCAAGCGGGTGAGTTTCTGTGCTCATAAGCTTATGTAATTGTGAAGTGTTACGTGCTTGCCATGGCATTGTGCTTAAAAGAACTGCCGACCAGAGTTTTCTTGTGAGTGTGGTTTTGGGATCCGACCTCCAACTAAAGCCCTTGGTGTGTTCTCTCACGACACTATCAATATTGCCTTTAACTTATCATTTCCAAATTTATTATTCGAGCCTTTTCTAACATGACCAGATTATTATTACTAATAAAAAAAGACAATATTGTAGAAGTGGACAGAGTTGTTTAATAGGTTTGATTTGGCCTCTTCACTTGTTACCAATTTTCTATCGCTTTGACCAATCGAAACCCAAATCGTAACACAACCTTGTCGGGGATATATTCTAAAGGAGCTAAGTCTGTATTAATCAACCTTGATAACTACATATTCTTGTTATACAAGTGATCATTAAGATAAACCTCGCGGTCACATCGCGAGTAATTCAAACAATAATGCCCCAAGCGACGATTTTCCACAAGGTCGCAAACTCAATACTGTAACTAATCCCCAAAACCACTGATACCATATACGTTCGTTCACACAACCGATGTGGGACTATTCACTTCTGCAGTTCTAGAGCTTGTTGGAGAGAATGAGGAGGATGGGAGGAGGTTGAATTGAATGAAAGAAAGAGTTTGATAAGTTGAAGGGAAGTAGAAGAAGAAGAAAGGAAATGGTGGGGGCAATGGGGGCAGTTAGGACAGTGTACAGTCACCAAGCATGTCTACAGCACATGGAGATGCATGCCTTTCCATGTAATCCAATAGAAAAGAGGAAAGAGAAGAGTGACAAACTTTACTACCACTTTTGTTACGCTCGCCCTTTTTAATCAAAATAAGAAAACCCCATGTCAAGAATCATACCATAAAGTGGAAGTGGTTCAATGCATTACATATTAGCTTACTTGTGTACTATAATCCTAAATATACACATACATAAAGCAAAGCAACCAAAAGGTTGTCTGATTTTGCAAAAGACAGTTGCAATTACAATTGCGCTGTTTGTTTCAGTATATAGCTATAACCTATTTACAATTAACCACTTTTTTGTAAAATTAGGAAAAGGTCAATTTTGCATAAAAAGAAAAAAGAAAAAGGGTTAATTGCTGCGTAGTTCCCTGTAATATCGTTGTTTTGGACTTACGACACTGTAGTGTCATTGTTGTAGATAGATCCGGGTTAAATTTTTTTGACTCTCCTTCCCTCAGACTCAGGTAGACTCACTAATTTCACCCAAAGGCAATCTTTATATAATTTCGACTAGAGTAGAAGAGTCTCCAAAAAAAAAATTACCCTAGGGGTCTATCTACAACAATAAAACTACAGCGTTAGTAAGTTCAAAACAGCGGTACTACAAGGGGTTTATGTACAATTAACCCAAAAAATGATCCTTATTTTGTGACTACAGTTTTCAGCGAAACAAACGGCTAACACTAGAACTAATGTTTTGCAAATTGCAACTACAATTACAATTGTAATTTTCCGCACACCAAACAGCTTGTAATTATTGTTTTTTTTTCTTCATGTTTAAGGAAGCTTAAGTTCATGTCATTTTACTTGCTACCGAACAATTGCAACAGAAATGTCAGAGCAAGTAAAATGAATAATGCATTCTACTATGTGAATGAGATCACGTGTGTTTGTTGAAGGTTGTTGCCAGAGCATCAGCCAGCTGAAGCCCCCTGTCACTCAGCATGGGATATATTGATACTTCTTCTAGAGAGACTTGTACCTCTTTCACCATTGCTTAAGCAATGTTGACAAACAATATTAAACTATTGCAAATAAATAAAAAATGATACAAATGGAGGAAGACAACAAGAACTTCAACAGGGAACTACAACAAGAAATTCAACAGAGAACCAAGTTGTAATACATAAATGTTGCATCAAAACACTTAACACCACTAACTTAATGATGCAGCATATATGACCTAAATCCTCAAAAAGTAGAGAAATAGTGAATCATTCAGTTCTTTTTGGTAATCAATTAGTCTGCTTCACAAAGAACTTAGCTTCAGTCAATTTCAGCCAAACAGCTTAAAGAATTATTAAATTGCAAATTATACTATAAGGAAGTAATGAACACCATAACTGCAAAGTAAGACTACTCGGAAAAAAACATGCAACCTTGGGGTGCTATTGATTTGCCCAAACAGATACATAGATAATTTAAGAAGGAATGGGGGATGAATAAACACAAATTTTAAAATCAAAACATGCTTAAAAATGTCATAAGCTAGAGGGCTTGTAGTTGATCATGATGCAATGCAGAACAGTGATTGAAGGATAAATGTCACATACGCTAAATTATTCTATGACGAGATAAGAGTGTCAAAATAACGGTACCAAACTGACACTCTCTCAACTCATGTAGGAAGCTAGGAACCAAGAAGCCAATAGAGTCGCTCTTGAGGTATACAGCACCTTTTGGTTTGCTTGATATTCATGTCCTTCAACCAACTCAAGAAGCACTCGATGGTGATGTTTTTGGTGGTGCTGGTGGTTCAGCACAAGCCCTCAGCACGGCCTCATTCTGCAGCAGGATTTTGAATTAAGAACTCAAATGAAGAACAATGATAAAGAAAAACAGTGAGGCCAATTGATTAAGAGACAGCTACTCCATATTAATGACAAGTCATGAACGTATATATAGCTGATGAATTTATTCGATCAAAATCACAAGAGTAAATATACCAGAGCTAAAGATCTGCATGCAAAATACATCTCTAAATTTGAGAAAGTAGCATAGCATATGGTACTAAATTTGAGAACAAATGCACAGCATGATAATTGAAGAATATATTGTGTGACATCAACATGACAGAAATAGAAAGAAACTAGCAATTACAACTAATTCCAGGATGTTATAATAAAATAAGAAAAACAATTCTTGTAATGTCTAAGGCTTTATTTGTGCTTGTTCAATTAGTTAAAGAAGCTTCAATTGTTGTCCCAGCTAATTCATTCAGCTTACTGCATAAGCCTCAGCTCAGCCTTGGGCATATATACAATCCCAGACGACTAGTAGCAAATACATTTTAAGAATATGTGCCAAAAAAATGGATAAGCAAAAGAGAAAAACGATGAGCAGACGAACAATGAAAGTGAGCATCAAATCTTATTCTGACACTATCGCAAGTTACTATGTAATATACTATAGTATGTTGGGTAAATTCTCTTTGAGTTAGCGAGTGGCTCTAGAAAATAATTAAGTTACTTTAGGAATATAAAAAAGAAATTAAGTAAGTATTTGACTGGAAAGCAGTATGAACCGCAATTGAACTCACTTGAAACTAGGATATGAAAATATTCTCAACTTAATTAGCATACCCTCAACAGCTGAATTAAACCTGAGAAAAGCACATATAAAGTATTAACGAGTCAAGGATGAATATAAACTGGTCCCTGCTATGCTTCATCCTATATGTTTACTTTAGCAAGCAGACTTTTGTTTCAAGCTCAGCTCATTTAGGTTATCAGAAGATCTAGAAAATTACAGTACAAAGAAATTTGAAACACTATTAACTAACTTGAATTTAGGACCCAGAAAAATTCCCAACTTACCGAGCTTCGGTAGCTGAACCTGAACATCTACTGAGACCATATGAAGTTATGAACCATTAACGAGCTGAGCACAAACAAAAGTTAAGATGACTCATCTATGCTCAACCGTGTGCATTCAGTTCACTTTATTAATCTTAGACCCACGTTCAACCTTAGGTTAGTTATGTCATGGAACAACTCTAAACAAAGTTTTGAGACCATCTTTAGCTGATTCTTGAGCTTGATGAGCCTATCAGCAGCTCTAGGAGGTATACATGACGAACACAAACTTAATGTCAGAAGAAGCAAAAAAGAAGGTCCTTAGAAACGATCGTGCCTAAGGTATATATGCCTGACATAATAAATGTAATGGCTGGACTCTGGCGAAACGATAGAAAAGCATTTTAGAAGTAGGCGAACAGGAACAAGATAAATGTAGCAAACATTTGTATATAGGTTCTTTTGAACAATTAAAAATGGCTAAAACTGTGAAGGAGTAAGAGACCTTTAGGAGGATCGTATACTTCCCCTTAGAAGTTTAGTAACACCTTTTATAACAGATTAGCAAGCATGCACAAATGACTCAGAATCTAAGTTGCACGGAAACGGGCACCAGTATAGGTATGGGTGTGGGTATGGATACCAGACACAACATATTTTTACAATGTAGGGTACGGAGACATGGCTACATATACGTATTGGAAGTAGTAATTTACATGATATTCGTTATTGTTATCAATTCATAAGTCATTAGAATTAAAATTCCTATAACATTTGCTCAGCTCATTTAGGTTATCGGAAGATCTAGAAAATTAGAGTAAAAAGGAATTTGAAACGCTATTAACTAACTTGAATTTAGGACCCAGAAAAATTCCCAACTTACCGAGCTTCGGTAGCTGAACCTGAACATCAACTGAGACCATATGAACCATTAACGAGCTGAGCACAAGCAAAAGTTAAGATGACTCATCTATGCTCAACCTTGTGCATTCAGTTCACTTTATTAATCTTAGACCCACGTTCAACCTTAGGTTAGTTATGTCATGGAACAACTCTAAACAAAGTTTTGAGACCATCTTTAGCTGATTCTTGAGCTTGATGAGCCTATCAGCAGCTCTAGGAGGTATACATGACGAACACAAACTTAATGTCAGAAGAAGCAAAAAAGAAGGTCCTTAGAAACGATCGTGCCTAAGGTATATATGCCTGACATAATAAATGTAATGGCTGGACTCTGGCGAAACGATAGAAAAGCATTTTAGAAGTAGGCGAACAGGAACAAGATAAATGTAGCAAACATTTGTATATAGGTTCTTTTGAACAATTAAAAATGGCTAAAACTGTGAAGGAGTAAGAGACCTTTAGGAGGATCGTATACTCCCCCTTAGAAGTTTAGTAACACCTTTTATAACAGATTAGCAAGCATGCACAAATGACTCAGAACCTAAGTTGCACGGAAACGGGCACCGGTATGGGTATGGGTGTGGGTATGGATACCAGACACAACATATTTTTACAATGTAGGGAACGGAGAAATGGCTACATATATGTATTGGAAGTAGTAATTTACATGATATTAATTATTGTTTTCAATTCAGAAGTCATTAGAATTAAAATTCCTATAACATTTTTTAAATTTCTTTAACTATGTTTATTATTATAAACTGGAAAGTGGTCGTTTTTGAACTATACAAGGACTCTAAGACCCTTTAATTGTACTTTTGAACTTGGGCATAGGCTGAAACAAACCTAACCTGTGTCTACGGAATATTGAAGAAATGGTCGTGAAGTGTAGGATATATATTCAAGAAGTGTATGGAAAGTATTTTAAATTAAAACATATATACTATAATTGAGTACATGTTTGAATAAATGTATGCATATATCCAAGGAGTGCCATGAGGTTTAGGTACGGGAACGTGTTAGCTATGTGTCTGGTACGACTTACGAGTATAGCTTCATGATAGAAGTATCAAGGTAACATAACTCAGAAAGCAGCCAAGAAAAAGCCACAGCAGTAATGTAGGGTCCCAGATCTCGCCCTGAGGATGTTTGCGCTTTAGATAGAAAAAAATCATATTAGTATTGGGGTATATCCCTAAAATTCCTAGAAAACTAGAGGTTTATGAATCGTGGGATTCAATATCTCCAATAGACTACAAAAATCTATTATGAATTACCTTTTGGAATTGAACTGAAGGACTCTCTGATTAATTGGTTACAAATTTTTATATAAACTCAAATTTAATAATAACATTGAAAAAAGACAGAAGTTATGGAATTAGGGTGTGAAAAGAACTTTCATGATAGAGCGTAAATTTTGTAGGTTTTGTGCTAGTGATGAAAATGTGACTTTTCTATCGGAAGTGAATATTTGATATGTTTCTAATATGAGTAGAACTTTCACACCACAAATAAATTTTATAGATCTACTGATAGAGATAGGACTTCTTATCAAATGCAACGTTTTTGACATGCTGATAAGCAGAGGTTTTTTCACTTTTCTATAAAATAAATACAATGTTTATGGACTTTTGTATGAGAGAGGACTAATTTATCACATGTGGAATTTTAGACTTCCTAATAGAATAAGGACTAGTGTGCGCCCCGTGCGAAGCACGACCTTTCCTTTTTTTATCGCTACAATAATCCCGTTTTTAATTGCTACGATATATTTTTAAATGCTACACTAATTTTTTAAAATGCTACGGTATCACACCTCTGCTACAATAATATTTTTTAAAATGTCAGCAATATTTTTTAACTAATGCTACAGTATCTCACCTAGCTACAGTAATATTTCTTTAAAAACTCTACAAGAATTTTCCTTTTTTTATCGCTACAATAATCCCGTTTTTAATTGCTACGATATATTTTTAAATGCTACACTAATTTTTTAAAATGCTACGGTATCACACCTCTGCTACAATAATATTTTTTAAAATGTCAGCAATATTTTAAACTAATGCTACAGTATCTCGCCTAGCTACAGTAATATTTCTTTGAAAACTCTACATGAATAATGTTGCATCAATTTACTGTAGCACGAATAGTGATTATTGGGTCCTCCCATTATTATAGAGGAATAGATATAAGCTTAAGTTTCTTGTAAGAAAATGAATATTCTATTCAAATTCACTAGATGAGAATTTAATTGAAGAGGAAGATTCCTGAATTGAAAATAACATTAACATAGGAGGTGGCAGATTTGGGGGGTGATAACGAGTAAACATCAACTTATGATATTGTGTGTGGACTTAAAATCCTTTGATTTACAGCCAGAACTTGGTGATTGTTTCACTATATCATTCTGTTCACATGTCACACTTTGAACTTAAAATTAAAACTTCCTTGCTTAAACTTTATTGTTTATGTGGTTGATTTTATGACACGAGTTACACTATATTTTTGCCTTCCATATCGTGAATAACTTTATGAGATGTCGAAGTGTGAACTCTTGGTTTTTAGATAACCGATAAGTTTTTTCTACTAGATAATATATTAATTTGGTTTGCCTTTATGACTGTAATTGTGTAATTGTGACTTGTATTTTATAATTCCTGCAACTTGTGTTAATCATGTGGCACGTGCACTTTACCTTTTAGCATCATTCATCAATCTTATGGTGAAATAGGTTATTAAGAACATGTTATATTTACTCACACGTCATATATAATTTGTACTGATCTTTTTTAAAAAAAAATTGCTGATGTATTACCCATTTTGGTGCCTTTTGACCCAGATGACATACAACCTTGTTGCTTTGCATTGAAATTTTCTTTAAAATTTGTTCTAGTCCAACTTGAGCATATGCACCTTCTAATACTCATGGATTTTGTTCATTTTAAGCGGGCATCAAACTCCTATCAGAATATATGTTTTGCAATAGTTTTAATCCTTAGATTAATGGACTTAAGGTTAATTTTGATCAACAGATCTAATCTTAGCCTTTCAGATATAAAGAACATATTAATAAATTCTCTTCCACTACATGAATAAAATTCTTCAAATATTTTTTGGTATTCTCATATCCGCTTTGTGTTGGCATGTATATCCGTGTATATATTCGCATGTATGTTTGTATATATATTCGATTTTAACAGATAGGAATATAAGTTTTCCTTAGTGAGGCAAATATGTATATTTATCTGTATTTGTGGTTAGTAAGCGGCTATGGACACGATATTTAAATGTTAGTCCCTCAAATCTTCAATGATTTGATATTCATCCCTCAAATCTATGAATTGCTCATGAGTCCCTCCCTCAAATCTTAAGGATCTTGCAATTTGGTCCATCAATGACCAAAACCCCCCCCCCCCACACCCTCCAACTTGAATATCCTAAATCCATAAACCTAACTCCCACTGCAGCCCCATACTCACCTGCCTTTGACCACCCCATCATCAGCCTCCTCTCTCTCTCTGACCCCTTCTCTGGTCTTTGCTCAGGATTCAATAAAGTTGTTTTCCTCTCTGCTACATTTTTTTGAGATGGGCAATAGGGAGAGGGTTAAATTGGAGAATGATGATAGGAGTTGATGATGAGGTATGGTCAGAGCCAAATGAGTAGGGGGCATGTAGCAGGAGTTAGGTTCAGGGATTTAGAGGATAGATATTGAGAAAAAGAGAGGATATTTTGGTTATTGAGCTACCAAATTGTGAGAACTTTAAGATTTGAGGAACTCATAAGCAATTTTAAAGATTTGAGGAACTAATGTAGGATTATTAAAGGTTTGAGGGACTAATATCTAAAACCCTATATTCTATAGCCAACAGCTTCGGTACTCCAAAAGGAGCACTGATGTCATAAGTTGTACTTGAATTCCTTAGGTTCCACTCTCTAAATCCTAAGAAAAACGGTTGTCAAGTGTAAATCAAAATTCAAGGTTAGTTCTTAACATAAATTGATTCATCTTCTTCCACCCAAGCCACTCTTCGAGAAACTCATTACTAGTTAATTTACCATTCTATTTAATTGAGTTAGCAAGATCATAGCTAATCTCCTGACAATAGATTGAATGCTATAAAACTTTCTTGATTTACCCCAATGGGTTCATGGGTATAATAATGCAGTGGAGGGTGACCATTAGAGTTCCAACGATAATTTCATAATTTTTGGATTGATTAATAATTCAGTTAGGCTTTTTCCATAGTATTCTCCACCTAGTTAGCTGATTCCTAACTTCATTGACGACAAGCTAACCGCTTGAATTGTTTTTCACCATCAAAGAACGCACTAGTTAATTTTTTTTGATAACCCACTAGTTGCTCCATCTTTTCTATGTTGTGTTCTTCTTCTTATTATTATTTTCAAATCTCAAATCTTATTTCGTCATACATCTGTATCTTATGCTTCATTTATTATCCCGGTGTCCAGTGATCACCACATCGTTTTCATGGAATTGGACCTTCGAGTTTTGTATGAGAATCAAATGGTCCGAATTAGTTTGAGAAAGGAGATGAAGAATCTTTATTTTCCCATATTACCCTTTTGTTAAAAAATAATAAGTATTTTCGGAGCACTAAAGCAAAGCTCTATTTTATATCCAAGCCGCATATGAACGGTTTGCACCCCCAGTCCCCCAGATCTGCCATATATATATATATATATATATATTAAATATATAGCGCAGTATATATAATATATATATATATATATATATATATATATATATATATATTATATATGAGAAATATGCCGATGTTATGGGCTATGTTTCGGTATCAAGCCCCACAAATTTTGTGTTTGGCTAGTGACCGGTGGCCACAATCCCCTCCACTCAGTTAAATTGGGGGACCACATTCAACATAGCCCGCTGAGGAGTGCAGAGGATATGCCAACCATTTGAATAGCCTAGCAGGGCCGGATTATGTCACCTCACTATCCAAGCATAACTTTTTAGCTTGATTACCAAGCCCAATACCCTTTTCTTATATATATAATATATATATATATATATTATATATAGATATATATTATATAATTATAACTAATATATTAATATATATACTTACAAATATATGTATGCCTATGACTAATACATATATGCTATGTTGTATGTATGTATGTATGCCCTAAAGAGCAGAGAAATATATGGAGCAACCTTGCCCCGTACCAAGCCTTCTTTCATTGAACTTGGTTAGCCGAAGGCCAAATTTGCCCCCTTTACGCCCCCCTACATCACGCCCTCGAAGATGGAACCTCTTATTTTGGAGTAGCTGTGCCAATAGTGATGAGGCTCTATCTTCGAGCGCGCCTGCATGCCTAGGGCAGATCTGCGCCTATTGCTCACTACCAAGCTTGCAACTGGAGCAAACTTAACGCGCTATTTGCCCGCGCCGGTGACCAAGGTTCTCCATTTATTTCTCATATATATACATATATATATAATATATACATATATAACATATTATAGATATATATATACACACACACACACACACACATTATTAGTGACTCCTAAATTTCTCCACAAAAAACTATTTTGCCTCGTTTGGTACGCGGGAATGAGGTGGAATGAAATGACCATTCCCACTTCTCATTTCTCCATTCCAAACAAAACCATTTTTAGAAGTTGCAATGCCTATTCCCAGAATGCTCATTCCCACTTTTTGTGGGAATGAGCATTCCAAGTGAATTGATAAGGAATGATCATTTTCATTCAAGTGGGAATCAAATTAGTTACGTAATTTCCAATTATACCCTCATTGATAACAAAAATAAATCTAAAAACCCTATCTCATTGAATACATATCAGCGTATCTAAACAAATCACATTTTTTTCTCTTTTTTTACGTTGCGCTGGATAAATTAGGGCGGTCTTTCCTTTCTAAGCGTCACCTCTGAGAATCGCCTTGCCTCGACTCGGAGCCTCTCTCTCTCACCACCAGTAACCATGCAACCTCTCTTTTACTCTCACTTTTGATTGTCATTAACTAATTTATGTTGATTGTTTATGGCGTCACATGCAAGCATCCTGGATTTCTATTGTAAGTAGCTTTTTAAGATATGATTTGGAACTTATCCTCCCTAGCTGTTCTGTTCCTGCATCTCAACTCTGTGATTACAAAGAAGGAGCACACAGACTTGCTTAACAGAAGCCTTTATGATATCGTCAAGCTGTTGTTAAACTTGCATTACACAAACTTTTAGACCTATGATGTAGGCATCATCATCTTTTACTGCATTTAAAAAAAAAGGTTAGGATCAACTCCACTTGTAGTTTTTACTGGTGTTATTCAACTAGTATTTTCGGCAAGCATATGAGAACCATTTGTTAGTTAAGTTTTGGAGTTAGCCTGAGCCATTGTTGTTGAGTTCAGAAGCCTTTATAATGTCGTCAAGCTGTTGTTAAAATTTGCATTGCACAACTTTTAGACCAATAATATCGGCATCATTATCTTTTACTGCATTTTAAAGAAAAACAGTTGGGATCAACTGTGTATGAGACTACCACCTGTACTTCTTACTGGTGTTACTCAACTAGTATTTCGACAGCATATGAGAATCATTTGGTAGTTAAGTATTGGAGTAAGCCATTGTTGCTAGGTTCAGGAACCCAATTCTACATTAATATGGTGCACCAATTTTAGTATTGGAGATTATATAAATTGTTTACATTCCAAAATGAATATACTTCTTTACACTTATGCAGTCAAGATATATCATATTACGGATTCTGATGGCGAACGGAGAAAATTGAAGAAGTTGGTTGTTGTCCAAGCACATATGAGGAATGTGCAAAGTGTAGTGGCTTGGTGGTTCCTATTTTCATCTCACATAATAAAAATTTACATTGAAAAAAAAAATCACTAAGAGAGCGATATTTCATAGATTTCTATTCTAAAAGAAAAATGTATATCGTCTAGCATATGCAAGTGAAGTAACTTGTTATGATCAGCATAGAATGTATAGGAGCTCTTTTAGGAAGTTATGCACTATGCTACAAAATGTAGGACTAAATGATACAAAAAATGTTGGTAGACGAACAAGTAGCAATGTATCTACATATCCTCGCCCACCATGTGAAGATCAGAGTCATAAAACAAATGTTCCAATGTTCAGGGAAAACTATTAGTCGGCATTTTACTCATGTGTTGCACGCCGTGATACGTCTACATGATATTTTGATTAAGAAACCGGAGCCAGTGCCAATAGACTTAACAGATGCGAGGTGGAAATGGTTCAAGGTAATCTAAAATACAAGTAGCATTTGTATTTATCAGTTTTTATAAGTAATCTAACACATTAAATTTTTCCTAATGTCTAGAATTGTCCTGAAGCTTTAGATGTGACTTACATAAGGGGAATGGTAGAGCAGTGGAGGAAAAATCTAGGTATCGAACACGAAAGAGTGAAATTGCTACAAATGTTCTAGGTGTATGTTCTCAAGACATGCAGTTCATATATATACTACCCGGTTGGGAAGTGTCAGCTGCTGATAGTAGTCATTCGAGAAGCAATAACTAGAAGAAATTGGTTAAAAGTCCCACATGGTACGTTACTTATACTTTATATTTTATTTGGGTTATTAATCATCACCTACAATGGTATTTAATTAAATACATTTTTAACATGTCTGATCATATGTTACTATTATGTAGTTGATGCTGGATACACAAATTGTGAAAGTTTTCTTGCCCCATACAAAGGTCAACGATACCACTTGAACGAATGGAGAGACGGGCACTAACCTACAACTGTGCAAGAGTTTTTCAACGTGAAACATGCATCGGCTAGGAATATTATTGAGAGATGTTTTGAATTGCTTAAATTAAGATGGGGGCTTCATTTTACCCTATAAAGACCCAAAATCGAATAATCACCCCTCTGACAACCAATTCTTTCATCACGTTAATATTACACATCTGATGACGTCATGTTAACATTACACCTCTGACAATCAACTTATCGATTCTCTTTAATAAAGCGATAGGTCCACAATCTTGTCACGTTAACAAATTATATATATATTGATATTAGTCCCCCAAATCTTCAAATATGTATTAGTCTCCTAAATCACTATAATATGTTAATATTAGTCCTGTCATCAGCTTAGCTATTTAAAACTCTAAACCTTGGTTTATTTTAGACAATTCATGGGGTCCAGGGCACTGAGTGAGGAGATTTGATTCATGAATTGTAGATTTCTCTGTAATGAAGGATGTAGAGGGTCACTATCCCAGTTGCTTTAATTTTGTTTAATACTTCCACAAATAAATTCTTTTAGAATGAAGATTTGTGTACATCTCCTTATCTTTATTTTTTTTACGATAATGGTTTAGTGATTTCTTGAAAACAGATCACTGATTACTAGAGCTTCTAGAGATTATCTAACATATAAGATCAGAGGTTCTAGATATTATCTAACATATAAGACGTATACTTAGTAAATGATAGGTTTTCTGCATGTGCAATGCATGCAGTTGAATACCATGATTAAATATTTTTAGTTTATTTCCTTACTAAAATTTGTTCCTCGGTTCCACTTTAATGATTTTTGCTCACTTATGTCTCTAAACTTTAGCATTGTCATTCTTTATTTTTTTATGTTCATTTAAATAAGCTACATCCAATTTAAATTTTCATGTTGATAATTGAATTGACATAAAATAAATATAATCCAAAGCCAATTTGAATTATCATGTTATTTGGACCGACATGAAACCAAACTTGACCTGAGAAGGTATAGTGCTACAAATGTTAAAAACACTTGAAAATAGTGTTATAAAAGGAAGATGAATAATTTAAGCTAATAAGACTAGATGATTGGTTAAAAATGGGCTAAAACAACACAAAAGAGAATATCGAGTTTGTTTCTATCATTGATAGACTTTTAAAAATATCATGAATTAAAGACTAATACTAATTCTAATACACTTTTATATGATGAAAGTATCCACATAAGCACATAAAAATACTAAAAGTTTTATGAAAATCTCTTCTAAAGATTCCAAATTTATTCCAAAAATAAATCTACAAAATATTCAGAAAACTGTGTCTTTCGTTCCTTCTATTATATTTCTTATTGAGCATACACCAATCCTTCTCCACCTTTATATTTTTCGATAAAATTAGACTACATTTAGATGCTAAAAAGGGATAGTAAACCTTAAATTGGAAGTTAAATATATATATATATATATCTTAATAAGAATATCAAAAACTACTCTTTTCTTTGCTAAGTTTTGAAATTTTTGTCTTTTTTGTGATTTTGAATTTTAAGGGTATTTTTTACAAATTTTGAAAAATTAAGATTCTTTTTTGAAAATTTTTAAATTTTAAGTTGGGTGCTTGCTTTTTTATTATTTCATGTGTTGGTGGTAAGTTTCTAAATGTTAGCATATTTCTTGCAACTCTAAAAATTTTAGAGTGTTTTTTGAAATTATTAAAATTTTGGATTATTTTTAATAAAATTTAAATTTTTAGGGGTCTGCTAATAATTTCTAGATTTGATATATACCGGTTTTAAGTTTTGAAATTTCAAATTTTTTTGTGACTTTTAACTTTTGAAGGAGTTTATTTTTAAATTTTAGAACTTTTAGGTTATTTTTTATAAATTTATAATTTTCAGGCACCTGATGGTAATCCCTTGAATTCATTTTTGTTGTTTGCAAGTTTTAAAATTTTAAAATTTCAAGGTGTATTTTTATTATTTAAACATTGGAAAGTGTTTCTACAATTTTTAAAACGTTGAGGCTGTTATATTTAGATTTTAAATTCTTTAGAGGCTTCTATTAATTTCTAGATTTCATGTTTGTCGTTTTCAGTTTTGAAATATCAGGATGTTTTGTGCAATTTTAAACTTTTTGGGTTATTTGGTAATACTTCATATATTATAGCATGTTAGTTCTTTACAATAGCAAGCTAATATCGCGGAGCTATTTCATGTATTTTTTTTAATCTTACTTTTTTAAATTATTGAGCTATAGGTAGTTCACATGAGATTAGGATAGGATATAATTATGATTGGGATAGATCAAGATTTGCATGAAATATTTATAATAGTGAAGGTTAATATCGACCACAGAAAGCTTTACCCGCACTCGTACTTTTAAAGGGAGTATGATTATTTGGTTGATTTTATGAAACATGAGTTACATTGTGTTTTTGTCTTTCATGTTGTGAATGATTTTATTATATATCGAAGTGTGAACTGTTGGGTCTTTGGATAATCGACAAGTTGTTTTCTAGCGATAGCCTATTAATTTGGTTTGTCTTCATGACTTTAATTGTGATAAATAATTCATGCATAGTGTGTTAATCCCGTGATGTGCCGTGTGCTTTATTTGTCAGCATCATTCATCTACCTTGTGGTGGAAAAAGGTTATCATGCATCATGTTCTCTATGCGCTGCCCACAACTAATTTGTTTCTACCCCTATAATGCGATTCCTTTTTCCTTTCTTCGGTACAAAAGCATATAGAGACTAAATTTTAGTTTCGTGCCCTCGCGATCGGCTTGAGGGAAGGAAAAAAAAAGGAAAACTACTATTTTTAAGGCCCTAAACCAGACCCTAAACCCAATTTCACAAACTGAACCAGGAAAGACAAAAATTTGGCATCGAATTGAAGCGTTTCTAACCCTAGAATTGGGACTGATACCTGCCAGACTCGGCGGAGGCGCTTCTTGGCGTTGGCCTTGCGGGTGGTGGTGAGCTTGATCTTCTTCCATAGAAGCCCAGGGGAGTTGTTCCTCCTCACGATCTCCATTGCTCGAGTCCCCCAAAATGCCCCAAAACCCATTCTCTCTCTCTCTCTCTCCCCCTCCCCCTCCCCCTCAATCTCTCTCTCTAGGGTTTAAGGTTTTGAGATGCCTTCGTTAGATAGCCGGGCTGGACTCAAAAGGATAAAGTTTCACCAAGGCCCCCGTTAAGTTTTAAGGCTATCTCACATAACCGCTAAAATCACAAAATGTCACGGAACCCCTCTTAAGTTAGCGATTCCTCACAAAACCCCATTCAACTTCCACACGAGTGAGTGAAGAGGTATTTTTGTTAGAAACAAAGCTAACAATGGTAACCTCAGCTTTCACATGAGTGAGTAAAGAGGTATTTTTGTTAGTGAAAATTATGGTTTTGAGAGTTGAAGGGGACTTGCAAATAATCACAAAACTAATGGGGATCGAGTTTTGTGATATTTTAAAAGCTAAAGTTTAGGTATTCGAGAAATGTCAAAACTTTACGTGGGTTTCGTGAAATTTACCCTTTCTTTTAGTCCATTAAAAAAAAATTCTTCCAAAATAAATCCAAATTTCACAACAAAATAGCTACAGCAACATGGCCATAGAATAACAACAGAGTCCTCAACGTTTCCTTTATTGAATATTACCAACATGATATTTCCTTGTTTTAGGACACATTAACATGATATTTCCTTGTTTTAGGACACATCGATGGCCTTTTACTATTTGCTTAGTATTTACTATTTGCTTAGTAGGCTTTTAACTTTCCTAAAAGCAAGCTAGAAGGAAGAAGAGGGAAACGATTGACCTTTAAGGTTCATGTACCATGATAAGGACAAATTTTGAAAACAAACCCCTTTTAAAACTTATTTATAAAAAACGACCCATTTAAGGTTCATACTTGTCCTCCTCCTCCAGATCGGCCTCTCCTCGCAGATGCAGGAAGGCCTACTCCAGGAAGACCCGTTGGACTTCAGCTGCAGAACCCCAGGAAGAAGATCTTCCCGCCACCGCTGCACTCGTGGCTCACAACGCCCCGCCGGCATCCGACGAGGCTAAAACTACAGATCTGAACCCCTTGAACAAGAGGTCGACTGTTGATGATGTGCTCACTCTATCAAAGAGAGCACGTCAGAGGCGACGCCAACGCCTCGCACGCCAACTGGCCAAAGCCTTGGAACCAGTTGATGGAATCCGTTATGAGGTAGATCTGAAGTTCAGGAGGCGCCAACCACCACAACAGAGAGTGGACGACCCCTCCTCCCTCAAACCAGCCGCCAACCACCACAACAGAGAGTGGACGACCCCTCCTCCCTCAAACCAGCGAAGAACGAATGGGTCCGTGTCAAAAGAACCCGATCGACTCTTCAAGAGCGGATTCAGAAACGTCACGCATTACTTGCACATGCAAGAATTCTCGTGCAGGAGGCCAAGAAATTGGAAGATAAAGGAGTGGAACATAAGCCACAAAGACTGCACCAAGTATGGAGGCTAAAGTCTAAGACGGCGGCCAAAAAGATCGAAAAGCACGGGTCACTCCAATCCGACCCGCCAAAACGCGGGTCACTCCAATCCGACCCGCCAATTCTCGGGTCACTCAGATCCGACCTTCCAGTCTGCAGGTTGCCCAAACCCGACCCTCCAACTTACGAGTCACCCAAGTCTGACCCGCAACAGATTCAAGGCAGAAGATGTCCTGCACCTATTTCTTCAATTCCATCGAGTTCCGCACCTCTGGTTGAGATTCGCGATAGTGTGGACTTGTCTCGTTTTAGAATAACAATGAAAGATCGCCTTGGCCCTTCACCCGATGATCGAGGCAAAGCTCCGGTCAAAGAGCGCTTAGGCCTATCGAATGAATCTCGAGCACGTTGTCAGGCTGGAGGTCTTCCTCCTAAGCAGTGGAGGAGAATGGATAACAGGAAAAGTCCTGCGAATGACCGTATTGGATTGCGTGTTGAAATCCAAGAGCCTGTTGAGGGCCGACGTTCACAAAAACATCGCCTCAAACATGCGACTCCTGAAAACGCTAACAAAGCGTTGTGTTCCCAGAAGAAAACGTACTCATCAGACGAAGACGTTATACCTGGGAAGTCGTGCCAACACACGATAGGTTGCTCCAGTCATCAAACTGACGAGTTGTACTATCAAGCTGGGGGTGCGAACAAATATAGGAAAATGAGTGCCCGAGACACGGACTCTCATTGTCCGTGTGCCAAGATCATCAAGGCGGTATTGTCAGAATGTTGCTGCCCGAAGACCCCAGAAAGGGTGTCGGTGTTTGAAAGGATTTCTACCGGAACATCCAAGTCCAAGCCAACACGCTTCTGCAGGAAAAAACCTGCCCTTCAAGATGATGAATTTCTAGAAGTATCTGTCAATATGACCGGGAGAGGGAAGTCAACGCGACACTTTAGTCCGAATCAGTTTGCCGCAGTGTCCCAGCGTATAACTCGATTGCGATCGGGGACCAGTAGACGAAGGGATTACCAAAGAATGCAGAAGGGACTTCCTTCAGATGATGAAACATCGGATGCTTGCTCGGATGCTTGCTCGGATGCTTGCTCAGCGATGGCTTCTGATGACACCGCATCGAGTGCGGGACAACCCTACGAATCACTCATGATTAGCGCCGTGCAAGTGGCTAAGATTCTTGAGGACGCTTTAGCCAAGCAAAAAGACAGTTTTAAATTTGAAATGAAAATGGATATGCAGCAAATGAGGGAGATGCATGACCAACAAATTGCAGCACTAACAACTCATCAGGGAGAGTCTAGCCGTCGCAATAATCCGAACCAAGATGATAACGAGCGGGAAGTGGATGAGAATGTTAACATGAACACTCCTCCTGTCAATAACAATACTGGGGGTGGTCTTTCGGATGATAACAATACAAAGGAAGACCACGTTACTTCTCCTCGAAACCACTCGAAGACAGATACGAGTGAGGAAAAAAAATGAGAGATTTGGAGAGCAAAATCAATGCGTTGATGAATGCTCAGGAAGAAAATTACATATGATGAAAGAAGTTTTCTAGGTTGTTACATAGTTTTATAAGAAATATTCATGAAAATAGGGTAGCATCATGATGGATGGAAATATTGACAGTGAATAGCATCATGATGGATGGAAATATTGACAGTGAATAAGTATCATTGAGTTAATATTGGCAACAGTTATAATGCTACACTAGGATAGCAGATATGCTATGAATAATTAGTAAAATGCAAAAGGATAACCATAACGAACAAGAATGTTTCACAAAAGTGTAGCAGATCACTATATACTTAAAAACAATTCAAACCTTCTGTTAATAAAAGAGAGGATGGAGTGACATTAGCATATTATGGATTAGATGTTGTTGGATGCTTTTATTTCAGGTGTATTTTACAATGTTCTTCAAAAAGAGGTGAACGCTTTAAGAAAGCGTGCTATGAGAAGTAGCACTGCCTGACAGAGAAGGATTACTCTATTGAGGTACAATGTAAATTTATCTATTGACCCAAAATATGGGATCAATGGAGGGGACAGGTGAGGTGTCCCTTCCCTATTGCATAATGAGTTGGCCATGTCAACTCATGCCAACTCATTATGCAATAGGGAGAGGACACCTCACATGTCTCCTCCCTTGGTCTCATATTTTGGGTCCCCGTAGCAACACTCTTTACATTTTTACCGTCACTGATTTTCTTGAAGAAAATCCGACCAATTATCAGCTTCGAAACATAGAAAGTCCAAGTAAACCTCCTCAGTAACTTCTCTGACAAGATTAGACCTCTGAATGCACTTTCCATACCATTGCTTCTCAACAAATCCCACTCCCAAATAATTCAACACTTCATCATAATCTTTATTATCAAATGATGAACTCAGGACATAGATCCCGTGAGATAACAAGTCCTACAAGTCTACCTTAATCTTCTCCACCTTGTCCAGGACATTCCAAAAGGCCGGCTTCAGTCGACCAAGTTCACTGGGTTTAGAGGAGAATCTTTGTGGAGTTTGAGATTCACATGGTACAACATGCTCTGCCACTAGTTTTTCTTTGATGGATAGCCTCAAAGAGTCAATTATTGAAGAGCTTTTTATGGGGAGGAAACGAAAGATGGAGGAAATGCAGGAAGAGGGAGCAGTCTCTGTTGATTTCACCAAGGAGATAAAAGCAATGTTGAAGGCAGAAGGAACAAGAATTCCCTTGTTCCAGGGGCTATCCGAAAGTATCGACTCCCTTGATGAAGATAGAAGGAAGTCTGCCTGAATTATGAACGGGGAGTTTGCGACCATCTCAGTCCCCATGGAAAAGCCAGAATGATGATCCACTGTATTGTGCCTTGGATCATTGTTGTCTTCCCTTACTGCCAGCTATTTAATTTTTGAAAGGAACAGTAGAATTTCAGGATGCACACGTTTTTAGTAGCTGTTGCTTTACTGCTTTAACCTTTTCAGCTTTTAAAGGCAAGACTATAGTGGTGGTAGGAAGTGTTTTAGAAGGATCATATATTTGTTTTGTGTTAGAGAGCATCAGATTATCTTCAACCCATTCACGGACAATGTACCCAATGTTACACTCTGGGCATGGTTCTTCATTGAAACTGTGAGAAACGTGACTTTGAAAATGTCTTCATCTGCCTGCTTTGGGTTTGTTTTTTCAAAATTAACAGCTCAATTGTCAAAGCCTCACCTACCCCTTTGTATATTTTATTGTTTTCTTATGATTATATAAGGGGGATGAGGGGAGAGGGTTTAATGCATCAGTCGGAGAGAAACAAAATATTTAGAGAAAAGAAGAGAGAGAGAAGAGAGTGAGATAGAAAGAATTTGTCTCTTTCTTTGTGTGAGTCTCTGGCAAGAGAGTGATCTCCTCTTTGTAATCTTCTCGTTGGTGATTAGTGAAATTCTCTGCTGTTCTCGCCCGTGGACGTAGGTCATACTGACCGAACCACGTTAAATCCTGGTGTGCTGTTTTCTATTTGTCCACTCTTGTATAGACATCTTCTGTGTCTGTGAAGCCCCTCAGCTGCAACAAACTGGCATCAGAGCCTGCTTAGAGTACGTGTATCTGTTTATCGTATGCTCTGGGCCTGCCACTAAAAATGGATCCTCCACATCAGAAAATAAGCTAGATTATCATTTACTCTTTAAAGGCATTGGATATTATTCACGTGTACGGTACTATTCAAAAGTATTGTTACTATTCATACGTACGGTCACTATTCATATGTACGGTTACTATTCGTAAATACGGTTACTGTTCATAAATACAGTTACTGTTCATAAATACAGTTACTGTTCTAATTGGCTTCAAGATGTCTTCTGAGAAGTATAAAGTGGAGAAATTCGATGGGAAAAATAGCTTCAGTTTGTGGAGAGTAAAATGAGAGCTCTCCTAGTACAACAAGGACTGTTCAAGGTCTTGTCCGGAAAGGATAAGTTGCCGGAATCTATGCCCGATGATAAGAAAGAAGAGCTGAAGATGAAGGCGTATAGTGCCATACAGCTCTGTTTGGCCGATGAGGTCCTGCAGGAGGTTGCCGATGAAGATACTGCCGCCGGCTTGTGGCTCAAGTTGAAGAGCTTGTACATGACAAAATCTCTGACGAACAAGCTTTATTTGAAGCAACACCTCTTCACCCTTCGCATGAAGGAAGATATGCGAATTAAAGACCACTTAGATGAACTTAACACTATTCTTATGGATTTAAAGAATATTGATGTTAAAATTGACGAAGAAGATCAAGCACTCATCTTGTTATGTTCATTACCTCATTCCTATGAAAATTTTGTCAATAGCATGTTATGCGGTAGAGATACACTTTCTTTGGAGGATGTCAAATCAGCCTTACATTCAAAAGAGTTAAGGCAGAAAGTGTCTGTCGTAGGAGGAGAGGATCAAGCTGAAGGCTTGTTCGCTCGTGGTCATCCTGAAAAGGGTGTTGGTGGTAGAGGCAAATCTAGAAACATGTCTAGATCAAAGTCCAGACCAAGAAGAAATGTTGAATGTTATTACTGTCACAAATATGGGCATATAAAACCTAATTTTCCAGCGTTCAAAGCAAAGGATAATTCACAGTCAAAGTCTGAGGAGGTGAAACCTTTAGTTGTCACTGTAACTGAAGAGTCTTCTAGTTCACATGAAGTTCTTTCGGTTAGTGTTAATACTCATTCACAAAATGAGTGGGTACTTAATTCGGGTTGTTCCTACCATATGTGTCCACATAGGAATTGGTTTGTCACATATCAGTTTATCGATGGTGGGAATGTCTTGTTAGGAAATAACATGCCTTGCAAGACTGTTGGTATCGGATCAATTAAGATTAGAACCCATGATGGTATTGTTAGAACATTGAGCAATGTCCGTCATATTCCCGAGTTAAAGAAGAACCTTATTTCTTTAGGCACCCTTGACTCAAATGGTTTTAAGTTTTCGGTTGAATGTGGAGTTTTGAGAGTTAGTAAAGGCTCTCTTGTTGTGATGAAAGGAAAAAATATAAATACCCTCTATATCCTTGAAGGCAGTACAGTGATAGGTGCTGCAGCAGTGTCATCCTCAGAGGATTCAGATTCAGACACTACACATTTGTGGCATATGCGGTTAGGGCATATGAGTGAGAGAGGACTAGATATATTAAGCAAACAAGGTCTGCTTTGTGGTCAGAAAACCAGCAAATTAGATTTTTGTGAGCATTGTGTTTTCGGCAAACACCATAGAGTATCCTTTAGTACCGGTGTCCATAGAACCAATGGTACTTTAGATTATATCCATTCAGATGTTTGGGGTCCCTCTCAGGTTCCATCGAAAGGTGGAGCTCGTTTTCTGCTAACATTGATTGATGATTATTTCAGAAAAGTTTGGGTGTATCCTTTGAAGCATAAAAGTGATGTGTTTGCAACCTTCAAGCAATGGAAGGTTATGATTGAGAAGCAAACAGGAAAGAAAGTGAAGCGCCTCAGAACCGACAATGGGATGGAGTTTTGTTCTACAGAGTTTGATCAGTTCTGCAAGAATGAAGGTATTGTGCGTCATCGTATAGTTCGGCATACACCACAGCAAAATGGAGTTGCAGAAAGGATGAACAGAACACTTTTAGAGAGAGCTCGGTGCATGCTCTCTAATGTCGGTTTGTCAAAAAACTTTTGGGTCGAGGCAGTCAACACAGCTTGCTATTTGATAAACAGATCTCCTTCTAAAGCAATTAATTTTAAGACTCCAGAAGAGGTATGATCTGGTGCCCCTGCTAATTACTCTCATTTAAGAGTATTTGGTTGCTCTGCTTATTTTCATGTTAATAATGGTAAGCTTGAACCCAGAGCACAGAAAGCTATCTTTCTAGGATATGCTACTGGGGTGAAGGGATATAGATTGTGGTGTTCTGATCCCAAGTCACCTAAATTTATTATTAGTAGGGATGTTACTTTTGATGAAAAATCCATGCTTCACCCGAGAAAGGAGTTTGTTATTGATACTACAGGTACTGAAAAGGAGTCTAGCAAGCAGGTGGAGCTAGAGAGCTCAACTTCAAAGAGAGTGCTTGAGGGCGCTCATGTTGAACCAGTTGATACTGCGGAAGGTTCAACTTCAAAGTTTAAACTGTAATTTTTTTTAACTTATGATATTTAGACATCTAAAGCACAAACTGGTTATTTATGTATCACAGCACACTGGATTAATGATAATTAGCAAATTTTTAAAAGATATATTTTTTTATTGCATTTAAAAATTCACATAGTGGTATTAATATTGTAAATTTAATAATTAAAGAACTTATAAAATTAGAAATTTTAAAAAAATATTTTTTTCTTTCACTAAATAATGCAAGTAATAATAATATAGATGTTGAACATATCAAATCATCTTTGATATTGCCATATCATAGTGATTTTTTTCATATTAGATGTATGTGTCATATTTTAAATTTAATTATTCAAATTACATTTGGTGAAATTAAATCCATGATAGAAAACATTAAGACAGTAGCTTATGCTCATAATGCGCTTCTGAACAAAGACTTAAAAGATGAAAATAATTGTGTAAAAGAAAAAAATTTAAACACAGATTAATTTCAAAAGATGTTGACCATAGGTGAAATTCTACATATGTGATGTTAAATATAGCAATAGAGTATAAAGAAATTATAAATGATTTTATTGCTGTCTAAATTTTTAGTTCTAGCTCTGGTAATATGTATGGAATAAATGAGGATGAATGGTTAGTTATATATAGTGTAAAAGAGATGTTACAAGTTTTTTATGATGCTACTATGTTATTATCTGGTTGTTATTATCCAACTATTATTCAAGCCGCTTAACAAGTTTTAAATATTCAAAAAAATTTAACAATTATCGTATGGATAATTATTTTGGAAATTAATATGATTTTTTAAATGAAAAGTAAATTTAATAAGTATTTTAGGCATATTCCTATTATTTTTGGTTTTGGGGTTCTTATTGATCCATGTTTGAAGAATGTTGGCCTTTGAAGTTTGTTAAATTATTTGTATGGTAACATAATAATAAACACTGATGATGGTCAAACTATTACTGCTCTTACTCATCATAATACTATTAGAATTTATTTTCAAAGATTACATGATGTGTAGACAGCTAAATATGGTCTGCACATCAGTCTACAGCTTTTGCTTCTACGAGTTCAATTCGGGGCAAAGGTAAGAGTTTTGATAGGGAATTAACGATAGCCCAGCTAACTGGTGGATTTGGATCATTAATGAAAGTTTCTAAAATTGAACAATATTTAACTGCATATTTAGTTAAAATTCAAAATAATAGTTTCGATATTTTACAATTGTGGAAAGTATATGGGACAGTTTCATATCATATACTTTCCATCATGACTCGTGACTTACTAACAGTGTAGGTTTCCACGGTAGCTTCGAAATCCACCTTCAACATAGCAGGACGTTTGATCAACGGCCATAGGACATCGTTAGATCCGTATACCGTACATGTGGTAATGTGTCTACAAGATTAGTGGAGGTACGAGAAGAGAAATCAAGACATTGATCGGATGACTAGTATTTAAGTTAAACTTAAAGAGTTGGGAATAGCAGATAGAGATAAATAGTAGAAATTATTCATTAGTTTGTAATTTTTATTTCTTAGCTAAAAATTTGTGATAAATTATTTTGAAAAGAGTTGCAAATAATAGTGATATAGATGAGTAGGTGCCAACCTAGTTGGGATGTATTCATCTATTGTGATGCTTTAAATTTCAAAATAAATTTGTAATTGTTAGTGATTAACTGATTGTTAATTTTTATCGTTTTAATTTCTATGATTTTTTGTATTTGTAAATTATATAATTACAAATGATTAATAATATGATTGATTTTTTTATCAAAATTTTTCTTAATTTATCATTATGTACTCTTGAAATTTGAAAAAAAAAGTAAAATAACCGGCCCGGCCCGGTGCACTGCGCGCTCGAGCCCGGGCCTGGGTCGGGCCAAGCCGGCCCATTTTTGACAACCCTACTCAAATCTGTAAGATTGTTCATTATAAGCCCCTCTAATCTTAAGGGTTCTCGCAATTTGGTCCCTCAATGATCAAAATACCCCTCAATTTGTGCTTTCCTCAAAAGTGCTCTATGTTCATAAAAACATTATTTGACTAGTATTTTGGTGATCGACGAGAAAATTGCGAGACACCATAGGATTATGAGCAACTTCAAACATTTGAGGGACTAGCATGAAATCATTGAAGATTTGAGGGAGTAATGGCTTATCACTATTTTTTATATGTAATAGTACCCATGAAATTCTTAGTTTTGGAAAGTTCAATTTTAAGTTTGATACCTTTACCTTGGTCCAAAAGTTACCCTAGAAGGTATAGTTTATACGGTTAGCTTAATGTAGAAGAGGTAAAATAATAGTACCCATTAAATTCTTAGTTTTGGAAAGTTCAATGATTTCGTGAAACTCTCCAAAGTAGTTTAGGAGGATTTCTCTAGTTTTTTAACGTTCGGAAGGGTTTTCTTTAGATCACTCAAAAGCCCAAGATGGATTTCTTTGAAATATTATGCCCATTTTGATATCGGTTTTTCTATAGAGTGCCATTGGGCACTCTATAACTCTATAAGAGAGGAGAGAGATAGAAAGAAATGAATGAGGAAGGGGCCCCCCTGATTTGCATTGGGATCCTCTCTTCATTCATTTCTCTGTATCTCTCTCCTCTCCTATAGAGTGCCCAAGGGCACTCTATAGAAAAACCGTTTTGATATATCAAACATTTTCAATAGATTTAAGTCAGTAAAATGATAGCTTAATGCTCTTCGTCCTCTCGACCAATAAAAAAACTCTTTCTCCTTATATATCCTCTCTATGTGCTCACGAGCATTCTCCATTTTCTCCTTAAAATAAAAATCTCAATAAAATATAAACAAAAAGAATGTATGGAAGTTCCAAGGAGAAGGAAAGAAAATGGTGAGTACAAGGAGAGGGCTCCTGGGGACTTAAGTATATTAATTGCATGCTCTCGCTCTATTCAATAAAGACGTTGGATTCCCAATAACCTGCTAGCCGTTTAGTTTTACAATAAGGAAGAAACCATTGGAAATTACATTCATTAAGGTTTTGATTCACATAAAATATAAATAAACCATTTAAATAGTAGTTATCCTGGATGTGATTATCTATTTGCATTTGTACAATTTATTAACTCCAAAAAAGTTCTAGATGTATGAAGGTTCAGTCCAAATATTTATTTATTTGGAAATTTGTAATCGAATTGATCACAATCACAATTCATCAAAATATAAGAAGTCAGTTCCATTAATCTCACTCATGACAAGATGTCCGTTCCATTCTCACTCATGGCAAAAATACATATAATATCTCCATGTCTTAAAAACTAAAAACCAATATACTCCATTGGATCTAGATTCATCCAATGGCTGGGATTATAATATTATTATAACTGCATAAGGTTAATCATGTAAAATTAACAGCCACCAAAGAGAGGTAATGAATGCATGTGTCTGTTGAGTTCTCCATGCAAGTGTAGTTTTCCATTTCCCCATGTGATCTCACGGCTCAGGCAACCCAACAGTCACGAACAGCAGCTCTCTCACTCCACAACCAGCAGCTCTCGTTCATCGTCCTTCAGCTCTCTCTCAATCGAGAAATCGTCTTCTAGTCACTCCACAGCCACACAAACAACATTGCTGTAACAAAAATCACCATTATCATCTACGACCAACTGAACTAACATCTTCAATATTTGGTATTCGTGAACTTTTTCAAAATACAAATTAAGAAGCTCGTCAACTCACCATCAACATTTCCCTTTTCATCTGTCCTCACCATTGATATATCTTTCTACTTTCATCTGTCATCACTGTAAGTATATGTCCTTCTTCATTAACTATTATTGTGGCTATCAGTGATTAAAATTTGGATTCTAAGTGATTTGTTAACACCAGCAATGCATATTCACGAAGATTCACTTATTATCTAGGAGCTTACATTCTTAAACATTTTATGGAGATTTAAATGGAGAGCTTGAATTCAGGTGAGCACGTTCTAGTTGTTAGAGTCTGCAGTGATTTTCATAATGTATTCACATGTTTACGGTAAAAAAAATATTTCTGAATTATTACTCAGTGGTCTGGAAGAATATGATGTTGTTTATCTCGTCTGGAAGAAGATGAAGTTGTGTCAGTGGAAATGATACTCCAGTGAATCTGGATTCACTAGAGTGAATCTTGATTCACTGTAGTGAAACTGGATTCAATGCAGTGAATCGAGATTCACTCCAGTGAATCCATATTCATTGTAATGGATCCAGATTCAGTATATCAAAACTTAGTCATATGATTTATGTTGTTTTATTTTCAATTGTAGGCAACAATGAGCAAATAAATGAACCACATGTTAGAAATGCATCGGACAGTAATTTTGGCGAAGATGGAATGGACGAAGTTAGCTCGATTCCTTTTCAATCACCAGGTGGTGGTATGTATTGAAAACCTCAGGTTGAAGCTGAATTTAAACATTATCTAAACCAAAGCTTCCGATCACTAGAGGATGATATAGAGTTTTACCGAGAGTATGGACGTAAAAGTGGGTTTGAGATCAGACGACATACAGAGAAGAAACATGAGGACGGTACAGTTCTTCTTAAACACATTCTTTGCAGTAGAGCTGGCAGTAATGAATCAAAGATGGATGTTGATTTTGAGGATTCTAGTAGCAATGTGAAAAAGAGAAAGAGAATTGTATCTAGTAGATGTGGTTGCAAAGCTAAAGTCATTTTTAAGTTCGATGGTTTGAAAGGATATAATGTTCTCTCATTCGTTGAAGAGCATTCTCATCGTTTGGTGTCCGGGAGTAGGAAACAATTTTTGAAGTCAAATAGAGTTATGGGTCTCGCACATAAGAAACTTGTATTTGATGGTGCAAAAGCCAACATGGGACCTAACAAAACATATAACTTTGCTAAGGAGTTGTGTGGAAGTTATTCTAATGTTGGTGCTACGTGTACCGAGTTTAAAAATTGGAGTAGGGATGTGAAGCTTTATATTGGTGATCGAGATGCTCAAATGATCATCGAGAAGTTCACGGATAAGAAGGAGATGTGTGATGGATTTTTCGATGATTATGCAGTCGATGAAGATGGTCGATTAACTCGCATTTTTTGGGCAGATGTTATTGGACGAAGAAATTACGATGTATTTGGAGATGTGATATCATTTGACTCTACATATGCCACAAACAAGTAAGATTTTATAGTTAATCTCTTACGATTTTGCAATATTGGAATTATATATCATAGTGAATCTTATATTTTTTGTATGTGATACAATAGGTACAACATGAAGTTTGTTCCATTCACTGGGCTAGACAATCATAAGAAGTGTGTTGTATTTGTAGCAGGATTGATAGCTAAAGAGGACATTGATAACTATGTCTGGGTTTTTGAGGTATTCATGAAATGCATGATTCGCGAGCCAAAATGTATTGTTACAGATCAGTGCCCTGCCATGAAGCAAGCTATACCAACCATCTTTAGAGAAGCACGTCACCGTTTGTGCATGTGGCACATCATGAAGAAATTTAATCAAAAGGTAATGAATCCCACATATAAACATCATGAATCCTCATTAGATAAATACTGAATCTTTCGTTATATATTTATATTGTAGTTGGCAAAATGCATTTTGAAGATGGATGATTTCAAGAGCAAGATAAATGCACTGATTTGGAGTACAGATATAGATCCAGCAACATTTGAAGTGGGTTGGAACGATGTTATGAAATAATTTAAGCTTGAAAGTAATGAATGGTTGTGTGAACTGTATAACATTCGGGAGTCATGGATTCCAGCCTATTATGTTGATGATCCAATGACTGGTTTATTGCGTACTACATAAATATCAGAGAGTGAGAACAGTTTCTTTGACAAATTCAACCGTAGATCTGACACATTGATAGAATTTTATCTCCGATACGAGAGTGCTATGGATAAGCAAAGGCATACAAACGCAAGATTAAACTATGAAGGAACAAAGTCGATGCCAAGAATGGACACGTCATTGTTATTGGAGAGGGATGCAGCAGAGTAGGGGTGGAAATGAACCAAATAATTAACAAATAGTTCGATAATTGTTCGAATAACTATTCGGTCATATTCGATTCGGTAGTTCATTTACCGTTAAACAAATATTTTTTAGTATTCGAGTTTACTAACAAATAGAATTTAACCAGATGCATATTCGATTCGTTTGTTTATTAAATATTCGTTTAAAATTTGATCGCAACTAATTATTTGTATTATTGCACATATGATGTTATATTTTTAACCCACTTACCATTTCTACTTAAGTTTTATACATTGATTTTAAGATTCAAATAATCTTAAATCTATTTTCTAATTAAAATCTTGATTTAAATATATATACATCATATATTATAAAGGAATAATTTTTATTTATGAATTTTAATACTGTTTGCGGTGAAAGTTGTTGTCTTCATTTCTATCGAATCTATTACAACTTTGGTCATTACAATAAACTCGAATAAAATAAAAAGTTGATCTTTTTATAAGATCTCCTTACACAATGAAAATAAAACAAGTTTACAACTTTGTCAAACAAACGCAGGGAGATCATTTATCGATCTTCTGCTTGCGTGGGTGTCTTTGCCTGTGCCGGGGTTTATCCGTGGACTACCATCGATCAGATCTGATTGCTGAAAAATTGGGTAGAGCTTCATCTATTCGCGAAGGGATCGAGAAACCGTAGCTCTTATCTCGGCGAAGCGAGATAATCACTCTTCTTAAGATTATCGCAACGGGATAATCTTAAGGAACGGATCCGGGAAACTGTAGATCTGACGAATCTCTCTCTTACGTTGAAGAACTCGATCCGATCTCTCCTCCTCCTCTCTGAAATTCGTGTACCTTCAGTCTTTAATCCGGCAGGGCTTCGTCTAATCTTCAAAATTCTAGATCTGAAAAAATAAAGGCCTGAGGCTTGTATTTATAGGCTTGAGGGAGTTCCGGGCGGTTAAAACCACGTAACGGACAGATCTGGGGTTGGAGACACCCTTGGGTGTCTCAACCTGGGCCGAGACACCTTGGGGTGTTGAGACGCCATTTTTCGTATGTTCGTCTGTTTCCGCTTTAACTTCTTCATCCGAACTCAGATTTGAGTGATTCAAAGTGCGTTGGAAACCCGACGAGGAGTTCTATAAGCTCCAATGATTAGATCATCTGTGGAATCAATTGGGACACGAGGGGTGTAGCGCCTTTTGTAGGTGACGCGGGGCTCTCGATCAATTCGTATCCTCGTTATTCTGAAACTCCGATGCTTCGCGTAGTTCGTCGATTCACTTCAAGCGTTTGTCGACGTCAATCAAGCTTCTGTAAACTGGATAGTAACGTTCATCATATTTTCTTAACACTGAGCCGTTCGTGGAGACCTATAGGTAATTTTCGATGCCT
The DNA here is from genome assembly GCF_001876935.1 of Asparagus officinalis. NCBI lineage: Eukaryota > Viridiplantae > Streptophyta > Magnoliopsida > Asparagales > Asparagaceae > Asparagus > Asparagus officinalis. The sequence goes on from NC_033802.1 coordinate 61,519,482, forward strand.
ACAGATACCCCCTTCAAAGCGTTCCAGACTCGTTTCTTTTGTAGAAGAGGCTGGAATACTTTGGATGTGATTGGTCTAGCCTTCAGTCGGCGTGAAGGACCTATAGTTAGCTTCGATTCTTGACTACTTTGATTTTTAGTCTATTCGATGCTTTGACGAATAGCTGAAGTCCTTCCGGCGCTGCGTTTATCGTCTGGCCGTCGTCGAAGTCTCAAATCTAAAACTGATGAGTTGAGTTTGGTTCGTGTCATTAAGTTGACTTTGAACTGACTATCTCCGTCGTGATATATCGACTCGTGTTGACTTTTTTGATCGCAACGCGTTGACTGGTGTTGACCTAGAGTTACGCCGAGACCGGCGTTGACCTTAGGGTTTTGAACGTTGTATGTTGACTTTTTGATCGCAACGCGTTGACTGGTGTTGACCTAGGGTTACGCGTTGACCGGCGTTGACCCTAGGGTTTTGAATCACCATACGTTGACACAGTTTATACTCATACGTTTTCTGGAGTATACACAGTTTAAGCTCTTAAGGTATTGGAGAGTTTATACTCATACGTTTTCTGGAGTATACACAGTTTAAGCTCTTAAGGTATTGGAGCATAGCGGTCCTAACAGTTGGGGTTGCAGGACCAACTATGAAAGTTGATTCATCTGCATGTATAGATCTTATCCTAAAGTTGTTGGATGCTCAAGTCACGAGACTAACCAATAGAGCTGGTGCGTCAATGACTCGCATTTATAGAATTTTTGGCAAATTCTCAGCCATCAACGGGTTTGATTAGCCTTTACCGACTACCGTTTGAGTCGGGCTAGCATGCAGATTGTTTAGATCCGTTCTGCACATAACGTTGTGCTAAAAGAGCGATATTTAATACGTAGACTTTGTCTTTCTCACGGGAATAGACTACCCGGCAACGTGTGTTAGACGTAGACTTAGGATTTTTGGCAAATCCTCAGCCATAAACGGATTTGATGTGCCTTTACCGACTACCGTTTGAGTCGGGCTAGCAAACAGATTGTTTAAATCTGTTCCGTATGTGACGTTGTGCTAAAGGAATGAACTCCCTTAGACTTGATGCTACGACTTCGAATACGTAGACTTCACCATTATTACGGGAATAGGCTACCCGGCAACACGTGTTAGGTGCTGACTTATCCTTACTTAGGATTCAGGATAAAAGTCCCCAGACTCGGGTTCTGGTGTCTTCTTCAATCGGTAAAAGACTAAACCGGCAACGCGTGTTAGGCGTTGGCTTATCCCTGCTTAGGCTTCGGGATAAAATTCCCCATGCGTGTGAGGCACGGATTATGGTGTTATTAATAACAACCTGCCATAATGTTGAATATGTGGTCTTTTATCTTTTTTACGGTCAAAGACTAACCGGCAACGCGTGTTAAGCATTGATCTATCCCTACTTAGGATTCGGGATAAAATTCCCCGTGCCTGTGAGGTACGGATTTTAGGAGTTAAAAAAGTGATGTCTTTTCTTGGGTTGGGGCAAAGACGAACCCGAAATGGGAGAGGAAGAATTTTATATTCTATCTCCCAACACTGAAGAGGAAGAATTTTATATTCTATCTTCAGTTGGAAAGGAGACTCGAGGTGGGATCTCCACCCCTAGAATCCGGAAAGGTAAAACTAGGAGTGAGACCTCCACTCTGAGAATCGAAAAGATTCGGATAACCCTAACTGTCGGAAGGTTTGATTACCGAACTAAAGATAAATTTCTCGTTTATCGAGAGTGAATTGTGGTTTTGGTCCTAACTGTAGGAAGGTTTGACCAAGCGGGAGTTTGAGATGACCCTAACTGTAGGAAGATTTGATCACTCGATTTGAAAGTGGACCTCTCGTTCATTGGAGGAATCAAGAGGGGATTTTGGTTTTGGCACTAACTGTAGGAAGGTTTGACCGAGCGGGATGTTTGAGACGATCCTAACTGTAGGAAGGTTTGATCGCTCGATTTGTGGATCTCTCGTTCATTGGAGGAATCGAGAGGAGATTTTGGTTGTGGTCCTAACTGTAGGAAGGTTTGACCAGGTAAACAGTGGCATAGTAGGAGTGTTGACTTGTACAAATCACTCAGTAGGGGTTCTTAGTGTCAAGTGATAAGGACTTAACACGAAGGGGTTTGATAATTCGTCAAAGATTGACAGATCAAAATTCTAAGCATTATGTCCGGAATTTAATAATGGGAATGTTGAGTGCACAAACACATAGAAGTTTGAGTGGATTCAACCGAAAGGAATTTTGGTGGTCCCACCGTCAATTAGTCTGATCGATGGGGGGTTTTATAGTGGAAGACTATGAGTCGTCGAACACCAATGGGAGTTTTGTGAGGGAAGATTGATCCAATGAAGTGATCAAATCTCGTCTCAGCAAAAGAGTGTTCGGAAATCACAGTAAGAGTTTAGTGTTTATCACTTTATTCATAATGATCAGGTTATCCCTAAGAATATTACATTTAACATTCTTTCGGAAACTTCCTGTTACATAAATTATCTACCCCCAGCTTCATTTGTAAAGCTGGGTTTACCATTGTATTCAGTTGCATGATCGGGTTATCCTTAAGAATATTACATGTAAAAATTCTCCAGGAACTTCCCGTCAAGAGTGGGAATAGTTTAGACTCATATACCTATTGGAGTATTGCCGTTCTTATTTGGCTTATCCTAACGTTATGACGCCGGCTTCAACCAAGGTCTGGATGCTATTCTTTATTTGGCTTATCCTAACGTTATGACGCCGGCTTCAACCAAGGTCTGGATGCTATTCTTTAAAGTAAAACAAGCCTTGGTGGGATGAAGGATCCTCCTGTGGTACGCGCAGTATTTCGGATCCGCAGTATTGTCAGCTTCCTCTTGATTCGTGATGGGTGACAGCTTGATCTTATTGTTTTTGAGAAGGGTCTCAAAGATGGCTGGAACGTCTTCGTCCTTGAATGAGTACTCTTTTTGGAGTCTCGGATCCGAAGTCTTCTGCTGTCTTCGGGGTTGCTGTTGCGACGTCTGATTAACGTCAACAACTGTTGTAGGTGCCTTCCCTTCATCATGAGAAATGAGACTCGGATTCAGAGGGTTAGCCATCGGTTGGCTTCTTTCGACCTTCCTCCTTCTGAGGAAGCGTTCGGCCTGCTCTCCGCGCACCTTCAACTCTTTCCAGGTATTGAGCGGCTCTACTCCCATAACGTCTAAGATGTTAATGGACAAGTTGTTATGACAAGTCTGCAAGACGAATTCCTCCGTGACGGGATCCTTGCAGTTCATTGCCTGGTTGTGGAAGCGTTTGATGAAGGTATCCACCGACTCTCCGTTTTTCTGTTTCTCATCGAAGAGTGTCCTTATTGACACTTCGACGTCATCATCGAAGAAATGAACGAGGAACATGCTCTCTAGGTCCTCCCAACTGTTGATGCTTCCGGGCTTGAGACGGCGGTACCAATCGAAGGTAGGCCCGCGAAGGGTGCCGACGAATGACAGAACAATCAAGGCTTTATTGCGGGAGATCGTGCTCAAGTGGGACTTGAAATAGATCAGATGCTGAGTGGGGGAACCCTTCCCGTCAAACGGCGTGAAGTTGATCAGGTTGAACTTCGTCGGATATGGGATCGATTCCCATTCTCTTGGGTAAGGACACGGAATCTCGGTCTTCTTTACCTCTCGAACAGACATCAGAGCGTCAATTTTGCTCTCGAGATCCTTCATCTTTTCGTCCTCACCTATATCCTATTTTGGACAATTTCCGAGAGGAATAATGCGGCCACCCCCAGTGTTATTATCTTTGGCAGAACCACCCCCGGCGTTGTTATCTGTAGGGTGTGCATTTGAACCACACCCAGTATTTTTGGGAGGTGTATCGGCCATGATGATTTCGTCCACTTCTGGATCGCTGTCAACTGCGGCGTTCTGGGTGTGACGGCTGGATTCAACTAGCTGATTCGACAAAGCTCGGATTTGTTGGTCGTGCATTTGTCTCATCTCCTGCATAGCCATTTCCATTTCGATTTTGAACGTTTCTTTCTGCTTGGCTAGAGCATCCTCAATGATTTTGGTTATTTGCTCGGTGTTGATCATGAACACTTCCCGAGCTTGTCCTATGCTAGACGTTGTATCGTCAGAGGCGATTGCGGAATAAGAATCCAAGAGTTCGTCATCGGAATGGATTCCTTCACGAACGCCCTGGTAATCATTATGTCCAACGGCTTCTAGCTAAAGCTGAGATATTCGTTGGGTTATTCCCGAACCGACTCTTCTTCCTGGAGAGAAATTAGGGTTAGAACCACTTGAAACAATCGGAGATTTTCCCTTATTGACCATGTTGATGGTAACTTCTGAGAATTTATCATCTCGAGCAACCGATCCTCTTTGGTGGAAACGCCTTGATTTGGGCTTCGTCGTTCCATCGGAGATCCTCTCGAATACTGAGACCCTCTGTGGAGCGGTCTTGGGGCAGCTACACGCTGATAATACTGCCCTGATAATTTTAATACGCGGACAGTGAGAGTCCGCTTCCCGGATACTTCTCTTTCAAGATTTATTCGTACCCCCAGCCCGATAGTACAACTCATCGACGTTGCAGTCGGAGTAACCTATCTGCTGCTTACATAGATTCTCAGGTATAACGCGTTCATCTGTCTAACGTGTTTTTCTCTGAGTAAACATTGCCTTGTTGGCATCTACAGGAGTCACATGTTTGGAATCACACTCTTGTGAGGGTGAAACCTTAACGGGCTCCTGGTTTTCTGCACGTACCTCCAAGCGGGCTGTTGTAGAAATTAATTTGTTAGGAAGTCGCGTACGACCCCCAGTCCGGATGTTTGCTCGAAGCTCCTTTAACGGTCTCAAGCTTTCCTTAACAAGCGCTTTTCCTCGATTCTCGGGTAAGGTACTGACACGATCCTTTAATGGGATTCTAGATTTGGAGAGACCCACACTGTCATAGGGTTTCACTGGAAATGCGGGAGCAGGGTCTGGAGTTGATGAAGGCCGGAGAGCAACGTCGCCTGCTTTTGCCTTAGACGCTGATTTGGCTTTTGGCACCCAAACTTGTTTGGATCTCGGCGATCTCTTAACTGCCTCTTCCTTTTGCATTTCCTGTGCTTTTCGCACAAGGGTCCGGGCATGCACAAGCAAGGTGCGGTGCTTCTGGATCCGCTCTTCGATAGTAGAGCGGATTCTTTTAACACGAACCCATTCGTTAATTGGAGATCAAGAGGAGGATTCCGATGCTGGTCGTGGCAACAGATTAGCCACTTGGAGCTTTCTGAACTCCAGATCTGCTTGGTAATGCAGTCCATCCACCTGATCCAAAGCCTTGGCGAATTGGCGCGCGAGGCGTTGGCGTTTCCTTTGACGTGCTCTCTTTGATAGAGTTAGTGCGCCTTCAGCAGTCGACTCCTTGATCATGAAGGAGTTCAAATCTGCAGATCTGGTCTCATTGAATGCCGGCGGACCATTGCGAGGTACGACTGTAGCATCGGCTACGGAGAGATCGATTTCTTGGGTCTTTAGATCTGGAGACTGACGGATCTTCTGGGAGGAGGAGGCCTTCCTGCACCTGCAAGGAGAGGCAGATCTGGAGGAGGAGGAGGAGGAGACATACTCCTCGAACTTCTGCTGGTCAAACTCGTATTCGACCTCTTCAGCCACGGGGATCTTGATCGTTGGCTACGACACGACAACCTCGGCAGCGAGGCTGTTGGCTCCCACTGTGGTCGCCAGTTTGTTTGCGATAAAAGTTACTGTCTTCATTGCTATCGAATCTATTACAACTTTAGTCATTACAATAAACTCGAATAAAA
>NC_033802.1:61530281-61638798 GCF_001876935.1 Asparagus officinalis
AACTATATTATAGAAGACTTCAAACTATGTGAATTTTTCATTATATACATTTGATGATGTTTTGTAAAAGATGTATGGTGTTGATCATGAATTTGATAAGTCAATTAGTCTATCTCGCAATAAGATTTTACCTCACTATCCATATACACACATAGAGTGAGGACTTTTTCCGGGTAGGGGTGATACTAATTGGCCATCCATGCATGGTTAGGATAAATCCATGCATGATGCGGCCTTCGTAGTTAAGTAACTTCGGGAACCGAACCGGCGGCTCTGCCTTCGTAGTCTAGTAATTGAAGCATGAGAATGAATGCATGAGAATGCGTTGCGTCCTTTTCTAACTTTAGGCAAATATAAAAGCCCGGTGCTTGCGCTCCTTTTTATTCTCTCATCTCTCTCTCTCTCTCTCTCACACACTCTTGAAGGAGCTGCTACTGCTGAGTTCCTGTTTACGCTCTGGTGAGTACGGCAGGCTTAATTATTCCACTCCTTTATTATATATTATTATTATTATTATTATTATTATTATTATTATGTATCTGATACTTGCTTGTAAAAATCTAATATAATGTAACCCGACGTAGGTTTGTGTTTTCATAGTGTGCGTTTAGTGTAGATGATCATCGATCCTTGCTTGCAGTAGCATTTCGGAACTGAATATGAGCGGAAGAAAAGGAAATTAAGCACTTTCTGAAAATGTTGAGAACAAACATTAATTTTTGCTAGAAAAAGATCGTTTGGGTTGTCCCCCCCTCGATGTTAGCCCCTGATATCTTTGATACTTTGAAGGGTACTGTCCGTTTACCGTTATTGGTCCCTTAAATCTTTAATATCTTGAATTAGTCCCTCAAACTATTGAAATTGCTACCTAGTCCCTCAAATTCCGACCATGTGTGCATGGTTCACAACTAATCAGCTAGCAATTTAGACGGATTAACTACAAAAGGGACTAATTTGAAAATTAATTAAATTTGAGGGACTAAATAGCAATTTCAATGATTTGAGGTGTGAATTTCTTCATGTTAAAGATATCAGGGGCACGCATCTGAAAAAACCCTATTTTGAAGTTAATCCCTCTCATCATTGAAATTGCTTGTAATTAGTGCCCCTCTTAATTGGATGAATTAATCTGAAACAATTTATAAGAATCCAGGGATCTAGTTGCAAGGTCTGATTTTTTAAACAACTTATAAGTAACGGGAATTTCAATGAGTTAAGGGACTAATTTTTAAAAATATTAAATATGAGGATTAATAAAAACTTTTGTTTGGTGATAGAAAATAAAAAGGTGGAAAGTTAAGGTGATATAACTAATGTTATATCTATATTTTTATTATGTTTTATTTTGCTGTCTTGAAGAAGATGGTAAAAAGTTATTATTGTTTGAAGACTTTAGTGCATGTAAATACTAAATACCTCATAGTTTGCTCTACTTTGCACTTATATACCATAGCGTGTTTTTAGCGGCACTTATACACCCTAAAGTTTTCAAAATTTGCACTTGAATATGTACCCTCATTGTGCAAACGCGGAAATTTTCATCCGTAAATTCTCATGTGGTACTCACATGCTAATTTTTGAACTTTTAACCCTAAGTTTTTGTTGGATTTTGTTGTTAAGACTAATTAACCAGATCCATTTTAAACTTATCTAACTTCTATTGCTAAAATAGGATTTTAGCATAACATCACAATGCAAAAGCAACCACATACTTCTTCAAAAATTTTCTCCTGATTCTTGAGGATTTTTGTTTCTTTAGTTTTTAAAGATGGAGAAAGCCCGTGAACATATAGAAAGCATAAGAAGGGACAGATTCTTCATTGGTCGAGAGCAAAAGAATCCGCTGGCCGAAGACATGCACCAGGCCGTCAACTATCTCTCAGAGGAGCTCTACGCCAAGGACGTACACTTCCTCATGGAGCTCATTCAGGTTTCGTCACAATATTTCTTTTCGATCGAAAAATTTAAATATTCAGCAATTACACAGTCATCATTTATTCCGAATTATAACTCTTGTAATATATTTAGATTTGATGGAATATATACATAGTTAAAGCCAAAGAAATGTTGGGGATTTTAATTCCCTACAACCTCCGCAATCCGGCAACTAGTCCATAATCACATAATCACAAGATAGAGACAACCATAATCGAGAAGAACACAAAGAATATTTAACGTAGTTTAGTCGATCAGCTTTAACTATATCCATGGTTATCACCTTCGAAACCTGCAAAACATAAAAATTCAACATAAGAGATAATTTGAATAAAAGCATCAGAATTTGTCCAACACCAAAATTATAAAAGGGTTGAGAAAACCAGCTAGAGGAGCTTAAAATAAGTTAACATTCGAATTGAGGGGTTTACTAATCCATCTATATACGCAAACTGGTCACTGTAGTATATTTTCTCAAATTCATCTTTGTATTAGGATTTTATTCTCAAACTGGCCCCGAATTTATCTTTTCCCAACTTCGTGTCCCTATAGGAGGGCTTCATACTCAATTACCCCCTACTTTATTTTAACTTTTAGCGTTTTGTATTAAACTCCCAAATAACTTTCAACGTTACACTAAATCCCCATGAACTTTAAAAAATCACAATAAACCCCTAATAACTTTCAAAATCACACAAAACCCCTAATAACTTTCAAAATCACACTAAAATCCCCCAATAACTTTTGCAAAAAATTCTCAAAGTTAACATATGGTTACATCTGATGTGACACATGCAACCATTTGACTTAAAAAGAACCAAACTACTCCTTAAATTATTGAAAACTCATCTATGACCTTTTTATAGTTGCAATCCTAGAAATAGAAATCTTTCATTTTTTTATTGATTTTCCTATTGTTCACTCAGGCTAGTGTCACAAACTCTAATTATTTTTTCTTTCGCTGAATCCCCAATATTACAGAGATTATGTTAAAAAAAATACAGTAGGGACACCAATTGGAGTATGGAACCCCTATGCAAATACCCCAGTTGAGAAAAAAAATAAAATACTAGAGCACCAATTTGAATATGAAACCCTATTACAGAAACCAAATTAACCTTTTAGCTTATTTTTTAGTACTGTATGCCCCATGCTATTGGAAAAAAAAAACTTTTAAAATCCATTTAACTTCTAACTTTTTCTCTAAAATACATTGGTTTTGTTTTTCTTCCTCAAACTATTCCAAATTCCATCTTTCTTCTCTGCCCATCAAACCCAAATAACGACGGCCTATTGAAAAAGGGGGAAGTAGTAGAAAATAAAGGTAACCTTCAAATTCTTTGATTAGACCTCAAATTTTGTGTAACTTTCAGTTTCTAATCTGTGTTTTGCCTTTGAGAGAAAGGGAAAATATATATTAGAGCAAGTGCAACAATCTCCTAGTAGGGAGTTCTTGTCGGAGTGCTCTCAAGCATGTGGCCCACTTAGGAGCTTCCTGCTAGGAGAAATATTACAACAAACACCCAATTAGAAGCTTAAATATTATTTTAAAATCCATTCTTCTACCTCTAACATTTTATAAATATATTTTAAAACAATAAATCTAATAAAAAAAATATGTTTTAGGTGGCCCCCATCCCTTAGGAGCTCTCAAGTGCTCCACAAATTTGTGGAGCTCTTAGGAGCCCCATGGTAGACCCCACCGCCAACTAGGACTTAGGAGCCTCCGTGGGAGCTTGTTGTAGTTTGTTGGGAGCTTTTCCTTGCCACATCACCCTTAGGAGCCTCATTGTGAGGCTGCTGCACTTGCTCTTATGAGGAATGAGGAGAGGGCAATTTTGGAATAAGTGTCTTTTTCTCCAACATTGAGGGGTTTTGTAATGAAAAAATAATTTAAATTCAAAGGGGTCTCATAATATTTCAAGGACTCGAATAATTTTAATCCTTGGAGGTAACAAATGAACTTACTAGATTAGCTCTTCTCCTACATAAACACGAAGCAGTGCAAGCAAAAACACATTGATAGCATTAGTTTTGAAAACCTGTGGGATAAACAAAACAGTCATCACAAGCAGCTGAGCATTAATTTGCATTTGCTTCTTTATCATCATCATCAACAGAATGCTGAAGACAATGAGTATCCCGCTGGAACGCCGCCGTCCCTGGAGTTCCTTATCACGTCGAAAGACCTCGCCGCCACCGGAGCATCAGCAACGCTGCTGGTGTTCAACAATGAGAAGGGTTTCTCACCGGCCAACATCGAATCCATCTGCAGGGTCGGCAAGTCTACCAAGAAAGGCTGCCGCAATCGTGGTTACATCGGGGAGAAAGGTAAACGTCCCGACCCATTTTTTTGCAAATTTGAACTTTTTGTGTGTGTAGTTTTTAGTTAGTGCTTGCAATGCGTTTGATCATTTGTTTCTGAACTTGGTTGTATTGAAACAAATGAGAAAAATATCTGAACAAATTAAGTGAGGCATGTTGATCATTACATGAATTATTGCCTGGTGATCCTTTGTTCCAGACTAGTTTCACAAAACAAGTTCTGTTACTTGTAAAGAGGAATTAATCGAGTTGTAAAGAGGGGGCACTTTTCAGACTAGCTTCACAAAACAAGGAGGCAGAACCTGTATAAAGATTTGATTGCTAGTCTTTGTTATATCTCTAGAGGAATCATAATTCTGTTTCTGAAGACCACTTGCGTTTTGATTCGTTTGCAGGCATTGGTTTCAAAAGTGTGTTCCTGGTATCCAGTCAGCCTCACGTCTTTAGTAATGGATATCAGATACGCTTCAACGAAGAACCATGCCCAGAGTGCAACATTGGGTACATCGTCCCTGAATGGGTTGAGGATAATCTGATGCTCTCGAACATAAAACAAGTATATGGTCCTTCCACGAAACTTCCCACGACGACAATAATCTTGCCATTAAAAGTTGGAAAGGTTGCGGCAGTGAAGCAACAGCTGTCGAAAATGCACCCTGAAATCCTATTGTTCCTTTCAAAAATTAAACAACTTGCCGTCAGGGAAGAAAATGATGATCCAAGGCTTAACACAGTGAGCCAAATCTCCATCTCAAGTGAGACGGATGTTGAGATGAGAAAGAACGTAGATGCAGAATCATACACTCGCCATCTTGCTGCCCAAGAAAACGGCAAAGGGGAAGAAGAAGAGTGCAGCTACTACATGTGGAAGCAAACATTCCCCGTGAAATCCGATTGTAGGGTGAAGAAGAGAATGGAAGTCGACGAATGGGTCATCATTCTGGCTTTTCCGTGGGGACAGCGGCTAAATCGAGGGCTAACCACACCTGGCATATACTCCTTTCTACCCACCGAGATGGTCACAAACTTCCCGTTCATAATTCAGGCAGACTTACTTCTATCTTCGTCAAGGGAGTCGATACTTTTGGATAGCCCCTGGAACAAAGGAATTCTTGAATGTGTTCCTTCTGCCTTCACTAATGCTTTTGTCTCCTTGGTGAAATCAACGCCGACAGCTCCCCCTTCCTGCATTTCCTCCATGTTTCGCTTCCTCCCAGTGAAAAGCTCTAAAATACCGCTAATGGACTCCGTGAGGCAGTCCATCAAAGAGAAGGTAGTGGCAGAGCATATTGTACCCTGCGAATCTCGTACTAGCCAAAAATTCTTCTCCAAGCCAGGTGAAGTTGGCCGGCTGATGCCAGAATTTTGGAATATCCTGGACAAGGTGGAGAAGCTTAAGGTGGACTTTAAGAACTTGTCATCCCATGGGATTTATTGCCTGAGTTCATCGTTGGATAGGAAAGAAAATGATGAGGTGTTGGACTTTCTCGGTGTGGGGTTTGTGGATAAGCAGTGGTACGGGAATTGCATTCAGAGTTCCAATCTTGTTAGGGAAGTTACTGAGGAGGTTTACTTGGATCTTCTTTGTTTCCTAGCCAATAAATGGCAGGATTTCTTCAAGGGCACCAACATGGCCAACATACCTCTCATAAAGTATGTAGACGTGAGTGGTAGTTTCTCTTTGCGGAGCATAAACGGAGCAGCTTCGTCTAGCCAGAAGATAGGTATTGCCTCAGAAAGCAAGAACATTTCTTGGTTGATTAGTTGGAGCCGGGAATTCTTGTCTTCTGCTATCTTTTTTGTACCTCAAAACACTCAGACAGTTCTTGCAACATATCCCAGACAAGCTACCATCATAAGTTGGTTAAAATCGAACGCTGAAGTCCAGGTTTTAGACGTGTACAATTATGGGCTTAAGGCTTTGCCAAGCCTGCGGGATGATAGAAGGCATGTGATTGCGTTCGTTCACTTCCTCTATCACTCCTGTTCGAAGGGTTATTTGACAGAGTGGGCTGTCAAGGAGTTGTGCAGTCGCATGCCGCTCGTGAATAGCTACGGAAATGTGACTGCACAAACAAAAAAGACTTTGGTTCCCGCAAAATGCAGCCGGTGGGTTGGATTATTGGGTTCGAATGTTTGGATAGGGGAGGGTTATGTTGAGATGGGAGCAGACTACATTATGTCTGGTAATTTCGCTGGAAACTATACTGCTGAAAAGATACTTCTTCCCTTCCTTGAGAATCATATTGGAGCTTCTGATGTTCCGAAGATATGTCCTCCAAATGCCCCATTTTCTACTGCATCTTCTCCTTTGACGAAGGAGAACACCTTCTTGCTCTTAGAATGGATATCAAAGCTGAAATATAGAGGTATTCAAATTCCGCAAAGGTTTCTGCATTGCATCAAGAGTGGAAGTTGGCTTAAGACATCAGTTGGTTACAAGCCCCCGTCTGTATCGTTCCTTTCTAATTCTGACTGGGGAAGTCTCCTGCGCATGGAGTCCACTCTCATTGACATACCCATGGTGGATCAACGGTTTTATGACTACAAGCTTGGCAGTTACAAGGAAGAGTTGAGATTCATTGGTGTTCGATTCGATTTTGTGGAAGCATCAACTTACATCGGCAACCATCTCATGTCATTGGCAGCAAACTCCACTTTGTCAAGTGGAAATGTAATCTCTCTTCTTGATTTAATTAGAGCACTGAGGGAGAAGAAACTGTCCCCCGAACATCTCATCTCTAGCATCAAACATGGAAGTTGGCTGAAGACTTCTCAGGGCTATAGATCTCCAGTTGGAGCTGTTTTGAAAACCTTTGAGTGGACAACGGCCTCACTTATAAGCAATCTTCCCTTCATTGATCAAGGCTTTTACGGCGACAGAATTCTCAACTATGGGACTGAACTTCAGCTACTTGGTGTTGTAGTCGGCTTAAATCATAATCACCAACATGTTGTAGACAACTTCAAGCTAACTTCTCCAGTTGCAGCTGACGCCGCGATTCTGATACTTGATTGCATTCGCTATGTGAAGTCATCTGAAGTGTTTATTAGTAAGCTCAGGGGGTTAAGTTGGGTTAGAACCCATACCGGATACAAAATGCCAAGGGAATGCTTTCTTGTAGATTCGAAGTGGGAATGCCTCCTCGAGGTAGTTGATGAAGTTCCATTGGTTGATCAGGCATTTTATAGTGGTAGGATTGGGTCTTATAAGGAAGAACTGAAGAAAGCTGGGGTGCTCGTGAGTTTTGAGGAAGCATCCAAGGCCATTGCTAACCGGTTTAAGCTACTTTCATCTTCATCTACGCTTACAAAGAAAAATGTTTTCGCATTGCTTTCAAGCTATCGTCAGTTGACCAAGATTTCATACAGATTCCCTTCTGATCTTACCAATTGTATACACACAGAAAAATGGATACGCACCCGAACAGGGTTCAGATCTCCCAAAGAATCCATCTTATTTGAGGCGGAATGGGAGTCAGTTTCGCCAATTGCTACTCTTCCTTTTATTGATGATACTGAGGCTTACTATGGCAAGGGAATTTATGAATATAAAGATGAGCTCAAGGCTCTGGGTTGCACTGTTGAATTCAAAGAGGGAGCCCATTTTGTCGTCACTAGCCTGAACATCCCTAAAGATCCTTCATCTGTGAGTGCACCTAGCTGTCTTTCGTTGCTCAAATGTATTCGGAATCTGAAGAAGAAAAAGGCGGAAATTTTTCCGAAGCAGTTTATGGCAAGTATTGACAAGAAGTGGTTGAAGACAGCCATGGGTTACAGGTTCCCCGGTGAGTGCATTGTCTATGATTCGAAGTGGGAACCTGTTTTAGAAAGGGGTGATGGACCCTTTCTTGATCAGGATTTCTACGGGTCGGATATTTCTACGTATGGAGAAGAGCTAAAGATGTTTGGTGTTATTGTGGGATATGGTAATGGATGCAAAGTGCTAGCTGATCATCTCAAATGCCACTGTCAGACTAATGCCATAGTTAGAGTTTACAAGTACTTGATGGAGTTCAAATGGGAACCTGAAGATGGAGCTTCTGATTGGATTTGGATACCAGATGGCGCCGAAGGAGGCAAATGGGTCGGATCATACTGTTGTGTTCTTTCCGACAAGGATGATCTCTTCAGCTCTCAGCTCTATGTTCTTGATAAGTATTATGAGCGCAAGTTGCTCGGATTCTTCTCCTTGGCACTGAAGGTTAAGAATGTTCCAACTGTCGAAGATTACTGCAAGCTCTGGTATATGTGGGAATCTGCCCTTCATCAACCAACTGAAGCTGAATGCATTGCTTTTTGGGTCTTTATTGCAAAGCACTGGTTTTTGAAGACGACAAACCATCTTCTGGAGAGGATCACTAAGGTTCCAGTTCTTTCAGGTACTTCATTTTATCTCAGTTTTCTTTTAATTATGAAGGTTTTCAATCATTTGTGATCATATCTCAAGCTTTAGAGATTTGCTATACTTTTATCGAAGATTCTTCATCATTCCATATAATGTTCAGAGATATCTACGAAATTTAATAGTGTTTATTTTGTCATCAATATTGGCATCAATCATGATATTTTGCCTTTCCATGAATGTTTTCATCTAAATTGTTTCAAGACCTAGATTTAAAAAAACATTGTACAGTCTGAAAATAGTTAAGACGAGCAGAATGAAAAGAACTGCTATATGCATCCAACAGCCATAAATTAAAATTATACGATAAAGAGAACGTACATGACAGGTAATTCACTTTTATTCTACTATTATGCAAAAGCTGCGTTTCCTATGGCAAAACCATAAGCATTTTAAAAAAAAATCATATCTTGCTTTTACTCGTCATTTTTTATAGAAGACATTACTATACATTTGATTTGTATTAAACCTCCAGTTTTCTCCAGAATATGTTGGCTGGCTTATAACATTGTCAGTAATTACAACAGTATGATATATTATTCATACTGCCTCCAGGTAAATATTTCTTATTTATCGAAATCTCAGTAATCTGATATACTTTTGTCCTAGATTCCTTTACATTTCACAAATGATCTTGATACATCTGCAATCAATTCTATAACTTTTTTTTACGAGAATAGGTTAATACAAGAATTGTCAGGATAAGATTTGTTTATTTGTCGACAATGTTGCCTAGTGATTTACTTTGATGGTGAGGGTCAGTGCATATAGTTGTTGATTATCACTACTTAGTTGTGGTGATAGAGTAGGGAGAGGTGGTTACCGAAAAGTATGTATACATGTCAGAAAGTCGAAAGGATTGTCACTAAAGTAACGAAATAGCAAATTAGAAGCTTTTAATTTTTTACTTTAGGCTAAATTTTATTTGTGATTTTGGATATGCTAATAGGGAATGGAATTGAATTGTGCTAATAGGGAATGGGATTGTGATTTTGAATTGAATTGAAGCTTTTAATTAAAATAAGATTTCAAACTCTAGGCTAAATTTTATTTGTGATTTTGGATATGCTAATAGGGAATGGAATTGTGCTATCTAACAAGCAAGATGTCTTCATTCCTGATGATCTTATGTTGAAGGATTTGTTTGATGAGGCCTCTGAAGAATCTGTATTCATTTGGTATCCTCCAGCAACTATTCCTTCAACCTCTCGGGCTAAAATGAACTTAATCTTCAGCAGCCTAGGGGTTCGAACTATTTCTGGGGCTATTGAGAAGGACCAGTTCTCCCTATCAAAAAATGCTGATTTCAGAAAACATCATTCAAAAGGAACCATAATAAAAACTTCGTTGGTTAGAATTGTTCTTGGATTTCTAGCAGACCCTTTTCTTGATATATGCATTGAGGATAGGCAACGGATTATTAAGTGTCTTCTTGATTCAACAGTCTTTGAGACTGATGAACCTATTACAATGAGTTATCGCCTTCAACTTTCCTCGGGCAAGACTTTGATAGCCAAGGCAAGTAGAATTATTCGATGGGAAAAGGAGAACTCAAAGTTACTCATTCAGAAGATTGATAGGTCAGGCGGACAAAGAGCAAAGATTGAGTTTGCTAGCTACTTTTCTCAAGCGATATCGGAGGGACTGTTATTTGAGAGGGCTGATCATATTGCTGCACTCGCTGAAGTTATTAAGCTCAGCTGCCTCTTGGATTTTGATGATGTTGCTGTGGGATTCCTGATGAAGAGCAAGAACCTGCAACTTTTTGCGGAGGATGAGGAGTTCTTGTCATCGGCATTCTCCTTGACAGAAACAAAGAGCACAAAGTTCGTTAGCAATTTATTTTCTCTGTTTGTGTGATATGTTTAATTTCCAGTACTAGCTTTCACTTTGATCTTTAATGTTATGTGAACCATAAAGATCACTAGTTGTTATGATTATCTATGTTATGTTTCTATCTTCTCCCTCCTAATTTGGGCTCAATTGTGTTATATGGTCTCCAACTTTAAGAATATTAAGTTTTCTTCCCTTGTTGAGTACTGTGTGCAGTGCAAATTTGTGCAGGAATCCCCTTCTCTGAACTTGGTCAGCTTAAACCAAAGCTCAGAAAAAGTCACTTTCAATGTAGGGGTTCAAGCTATTTCTGAGGCTATTAAGATGAAATGAGTTAGTGAGATGAAATTGTTATCGTGAGATGGACTAATTAGCCACCCGATATGATAATCGGCACCGCCCATCATGGTTTGCCCTCATCATGATCTGTATATTAAAAAAATTATAATGTTTTAAAATTTATAATTATTATTTTAGTTACGTGCAAAAGGGGCGCGGCTATTTAGCTGTCTCAAAAACCAATATATTAAACTGGTTTGAACTATATTATGGAAGACTTCAAACTATGTGAAATTTTCATTATATACATTTGATGATGTTTTGAAAAAGATATATGGTACAGATCATGAGTTTGATAAGCCAATTAGTCGATCTTGCAATAAGATTTTATCTCACTATACATATACACACATACTCACATAGAGTGAGGACTTTTTCCGGGTAGGGGTAATACCAATTACCCATCCATGCATGGTTAGGATAACTCCGACCATAGCTAAATGATCTGGATGGAAGATCCGATGGAGGGGCTAATTTCAGCATATATAGATGATTAAGGGGGCTTAATAACAATTACAATGATTTGGGAAAAAAGATCGAAATACTAACGTCCCCATAGCAATTTTAACGATTTGATATAACAACTACGAAGCATTAAACATTTAAAGGACTAATTTGAAAAAGGCCCAAAAGTAAAGGAAGATTCCCAGATCAAAAGGAGCGGCCTTCGTAGCTAAGTAACTTAACCCACAACCAGAGAAAAGATGATGTGGACTGAACCGGCAGCTGACTTCGGTCGGACATTTTTAATTGCTAACCGCATCTGTTACTGCAGCCGTTGGATCACCTCATTTGAACGATCGTGATCGATTTGTGTAGTAATTGAAGCATAAGAATGAATGCATGAGAATGCGTTGCGTCCTTTTCCAACTTTAGGCAAATATAAAAGCCCGGTTGCTTGTGCTCCTTTATTCTCTCGTCTCCACTCACACACACACTCTCTCTCTCTCTCTCTTTTGAAGGAGCTGCTACTGCTGAGTTCCTGTTTACGCTCTGGTGAGTACGGCAGGCTTAATTATTCCACTCCTTTTTTTTTTATTATGTATCTGATACTTGCTTGCAAAAATCTATAATGTAACCCGACGCGAGTGATCTAGATGGTTAGGGGGTTCCAGTATAACGTTTACGGTCTTGGGTTCGATTCCGAACTGGTCTAGATGGTTAGGGGGTTCCAGTATAGTGTCTACGGTCTTTGGGTTCGATTCCGGACTGGGTTATCAAATATTCTTTGTTGGATGTGTTTTGTACGTGCGCTCGTGTTTTCGTAGTATGTAGATGATCATCCTTGCTTGCAATATAGCATTTCGGAGCTGAATATGAACGGGAAGAAAAGGAAAGCACTTTCTGAAAATGTTGAAAGCAAACGTTTTTGCTAGAAAAATATCATTTGAGTTTTTTCTTCTTCTCGATGTTAGTCCCCTGAAATCTTTAATATTTTGAAGGGTTTCTGTTTTCCGTTATTGGTCCCTTACATCTTTAATATTTTGAATTAGTCCCTCAAACTATTGAAATTGCTGCTTAGTACCTCAAATTCGGACCATGTGTGGTTCACAACTAATCAGCTAGCAATTTAGACGGATTAACTACAAATGGGACTAATTTGAAAATTAATTAAATTTGAGGGACTACATAGCAATTTCAATGATTTGAGGTTCGAATTTCTTAATGTTAAAGATATCAGGGGCACGCATCTGAAAAAAACCCTATTTTGAAGTTAATCCCTCTAATCATTGAAATTGCTTGGTACTTAGTGCTCCTCTTAATTGGATGAATAATCTGAAACAATTTATAAGAATCCTGCAGGGATCTAGTTGCAAGGTCTAACTTTTTAAACAACTTATAAGTAACGGGAATTTCAATGAGTTAAGGGACTAATTTTAAAAAATATTAAAGATATGAGGGATTAATAAAAACTTTTGTTTGGTGATAGAAAATAAAAAGGTGGAAAGTTAAGGTGATATAACAAATGTTATATCTATCTTTTTTTTTTTTACAGAAAAACAGGGGATGCTCCCCGTTCATTAAAATATATATGTTATAGTTACAAAAAATAGGATACGAATTGTATCCAAATGTTAGTAGATAGAAAATAAAATTCAACTAAATAGGGACGTATAACTTTCTTCTTTTAGAGATCTGTGAAGATGAGGAGTGGGCCTTGCCGTCACTCATCGTTGACACAGATATAAGAAAGAACCAAAGCCAGCCATACGTATATTTACTTGAATTAGATTTTCTATAGACTAACAAAACATAAGACTAAAAACAACATAATCGTTCAAAAACAAAAGAGTTACAAAAAGACTTCAAAAGATCTCCAAAATCAACTTCCTGTGTATCCTCCAAGCTTTCTTAAACATTCTCTTTGCTGATTGGATGATGTTCTAGTTTTTTAGATAGACGTTGAGCCACCGAACCTTTTCTTGCACCTGTCCATTCATAAATTCTAGAAATAATTTGATTAATAATGGATTTGTATGAGAGAGGAGTATGATAAAAAATAAGCTTATTTCTTGAAATCCATATGTTCCAGCATGTAGCAGAAAAAATTAGACGTCAGATATGTCCATGCATGCCTTTTAAATATTCTACAGAATGTAGAAGCTCCATGAAAGTATGTGGCCATTGAAAATATAACTCATACTTTTGAAAACGTCTCCATATTTGCAATGATAAAGGGCATGAAAAGAAAAGATGTTCTCGACGTTCATCTTCCAAACCACAAAAGTTGCATAATGTATCACATTGCCAGCCTTTTAGAATTAGAACATCCTTAGTGTGCAATTTGTTATTGAACAATAACCAAGTAAAAAACTGGACCTTGCTCGGTAGTAGGGGATTCCATATGCCTTTGTAAATAGGAGATTGAATGCCTCTGGAATTGAGAAATATGTATAAGGATTTGACTGAGAATACCCATGTAGAAGTGAGAGACCACTTTGCCTGATCATGTTGATTATTGACATAAAAAGCTCCAATGTTGTTCATGAGCTGCATTTTATCAAAATGTGATGCTTGATTTAAGCTTCTCTTAAGCAAAACATGTCAATGCCATTCATTAGCTTGAAAATGTTTCTGTCTACTTATGGGAACATTTATAGAAAATGTCAGGTTATATAGTGAGGGATATAAACTGGCTAAGGAGTTAACTCCAAGCCATTTATCTTCCCAAATTCTTATTTTGTTACCAGAGCCTAGCTTCCATATAATTTGTTGGAAAAAAACATCATTATGAGATATGATTGCATTCCAAAAGGATGAATATGAAGTATTTGACCTCAAAGACTGAATGTTCAGATTCCTGTTACAATAAAGCTGTCTAAGATAGGAGCCAGTAGTAGAATTGATGTCCAAATAATGCCAAAGCCATTTGGCTAGAAGAGAAGAATTAAAGATACTCAGATCTTTAACTCCTAAGCCACCCTCAGATTTACTCATACATACTCTTTTCCAGTTTACCTTACATTTGAAAGTATTGGAGTCTGCAGTTCCATTCCAGAGAAAGTTCTTTCTAATCTTATCTATATCTTTGATTAACCAAGTAGGCAATTTGTAAAAAGACATGAAATATAATGGAATTGAAGAGAGAACTGAGTTTAGTAGAACCAGTCTTCCACCAAAAGATAAACAATTTTTTTTCCATGTGGAAAGTTTCTTGTGCATGGTGTCCAGTAGAGGTTGCCAATCAGTCTTTGATAATTTTCCATATTTCAAGGGTAAACCAAGGTATTTAATAGGGACTTTTTCCACTTACAATTGAGCTTGGCAGCTAATGAAATGTCTCTGTTTTGGATATTGCCGAAATAAATCAAAGAAGATTTGGAGTAATTGATGCCAAGGCCAGATGTCTCCTCAAAAATAAACAAGATTGTTTTGAGAATAGATGTGTTATGTGAATTGCTCTTGACAAAAAGCAAAGTGTCATCAGCATATTGAAGTGACCTCAATTGATCTTTTTGCTATGTTCTATTTTGCTGTCTTGAAGAAGATAGTAAATGTTTATTATTGTTTGAAGACTTGAGTGCATGTAAATACTAAATACCTCATAGTTTGCTCTACTTTGCACTTATATACCCTGGCTTGTTTTTAGCGGCACTTATACACCCTAAAGTTTTCAAATTTTGCACTTGAATATGTACCCTCATTGTGCAAACGCGGAATTTTTCATCCATAAATTCTCATGTGGTACTCACATGCTAATTTTTGAACTTTTAACCCTAAGTTTTTGTTGGATTTTGTTGTTAAGACTAATTAACCAGATCCATTTTAAACTTATCTGACTTCTATTGCTAAAATAGGATTTTAGCATAACATCACAATGCAAAAGCAACCACATACTTCTTCAAAAATTTTCTCCTGATTCTTGAGGATTTTTGTTTCTTTAGTTTTTAAAGATGGAGAAAGCCCGTGAACATATAGAAAGCATAAGAAGAGACAGATTCTTCATTGGTCGAGAGCAAAAGAATCCGCTGGCCGAAGACATGCACCAGGCCGTCAACTATCTCTCAGAGGAGCTCTACGCCAAGGACGTACACTTCCTCATGGAGCTCATTCAGGTTTTGTCACAATATTTCTTTCGGTCGAAAAATTTAAATATTCATCAATTACACAGTTATCATTTATTCCGAATTATAACTCTCGTAATATATTTAGATTTGATGGAATATACATAGTTAAAGCCAAAGAAATGTTGGGGATTTTAATTCCCTACAACCACTGCAATCCTGAAACTAGTCCATAATCACATAATCACAAGATAGAAACAACCATAATCGAGAAGAACACAAAGAATATTTAACATAGTTTAGTCGATCAACTTTAATTATATCCATGGTTATCACCTTCAAGAAGAACAAAAAGAATATTTAATGTAGTTTAGTCGATCAACTTTAACTATATCCATGGTTATCACCTTCGAAACCTGCCGAACATAAAAATTCAACATATGAGATAATTTGAATAAAAGCATCAGAATTTGTCCAACGCCAAAATTATTACAGGATTGAGAAAACCTGCTAGAGGAGCTTAAAATAAGTTAACCATCGAATTGAGGGGTTTACTAATCCATCTATATACGCAAGTGAGTTAATAAGTCCTCCATTTGTTAAAAAAAAGGCTATACACCTCAAGAGTAATTATTCTGAAAGACCTTCAAGTTTACCAATTTATTAGAAAACTACTAACCTAATTTTTTTGCTAAAAAGTCAACTTGGTCCCGGTATTAGGGCTTCAAACTCAAAATGGTCACTGTAGTATATTTTCTCAAATTCATCTTTGTACTAGGATTTTATTCTCAAACTGGCCCCGAATTTATCTTTTCCGAACTTCGTGTCCCTAAAGGAGGGCTTCATACTCAATTACCCCTTACTTTATTTTTACTTTTAGCGTTTTGTAGTAAACTCCCAAATAACTTTCAACATTACACTAAATCCCCTATAGGAGGGCTTCATACTCAATTACCCCCTACTTTATTTTAACTTTTAGCGTTTTGTAGTAAACTCCCAAATAACTTTCAACGTTACACTAAATCCCCAATAACGTCTTTAAAAAATCACAGTAAACCCCTAATAACTTTCAAAATCACACGAAACCCATAATAACTTCCAAATCACACTAAAACCCCCCACTAACTTCTGCAAAAAATTCTCAACGTTAACATGGTTACATCTGATGCGGCACATGCAACCCATGTGACTTAAAAAGAACCAAAATACTCCTTAAATTATTAAAAACTCATATATGACGAATATGTCCATCACCTGACACCTCCAAAAACCAAAATTGATATTGTCGTCGAACTTCGGAACATCAATCTTTATGTTATTGATGCTCAGACTCTGTATCGCCTTCGTAAGGGACGAATCTGATGTGCTTGCTTCTCCCATGTTGTCGATCTAACTCTTCAAATAGAAATCCTTCATCGAATCCTTCGAACAAGCCTCAAGCCAAACCTGAAGCTCTGATACCACTTGTTGTGTGCGGCGGAAGCTCGAAAGCACACAAAATTGTACGAACAAGAACAAGAAAGATCACAACCAATAAGCCAAACACAATACCACAGCAAGAAAAACGAATTTTACGTGGTTCGGCAAGTTGCCTACGTCAACGGGGCAAGGAGGGGGGAGTTCTTACTATTAGAAATTAAGAGAATACAAATAGGGTTATAAATCTCACCAAATAAACCCTAAAACAAAGCCTCTAGATCTCTTACACCTCTCCCACAATTGGATGCAGCAATCCCCTCTCAAAGACTGCTCAAAACATCCTTGCTTTACCTAAATTAATTAGGATTAAGATTATATATTAACTCAAAACGAAATGGGTCAGAAAATCTAACTCAACTGCAGACCCGACTCGCGGTCGACCGTAGAACCACGCGCGGTCGACCGGATCCAACGACCGAGACTAAAAACCCCTACAAGGTTTGGCCGGTCGACCGCACAACCCATCACAGTCGATTGCAAAAAGTCTAGATACTTTTCTCAGTCGTGTGCACATTTGCGGTCGACCGCCGTGTCATCCACGGTCGACCGCGAAACTGCCAGAATGTCTCCTGTTGTTTTTTCCTACGGTCTTCGTCCTTGTGCTCGCCATTTCTTCAAACTCTTATAATATACTTAGATTTTATGGAATACACATAGTTAAAGCTAAAGAAATGTTGGGGATTTTAATTCCCTACAACCTCCGCAATCCGGAAACTAGTCCATAATCACATCACAAGATAGAAACAAGCATAATCGAGAAAAACACAAAGATTTAACGAGGTTTAGTCGATCAACTTTAACTATATCCATGGTTGTCACCTTCAAAACCTACCAAACATAAAAATTCAACATAAGAGATAATTTGAATAAAACCATCAGAATTTGTGCAACGCCAAAATTATAAAAGGATTGAGAAAATCAGCTAGAGGAGCTTAAAATAGGTTAACCATCGAATTGAGGAGTTTACTAATCCATCTGTTTAAGCAGGCGAGTTAATAAGTCCTCCATTTGTTAAAAAAAGGCTATACGCCTCAAGAGTAATTATTCTGAAAGACCTTCAAGTTTACCAATTTATTAGAAAACTACTAATCTATTTTTTTGGCTAAAAAGTTAACTTGGTCCCGGTATTAGGGCTTCAAACTCAAAATGTTCACCATATTTTATTTTTCTCAATTTGATCCTTGTACTAAGATTTTATCCTCAAACTGGCCCCTACTTTATCTTATCCCTACTTCGTGTCTCTATGGGGGCTTCATATATACTCAATTGCCCCTACTTTATTTTAACTTTTAGCGTTTTGTAGTAAACTCCCAAGTAATTTTCAACATTACACTAAATCCCCAACAACGTCTTTAAAAAATCACAGTAAACCCCTAATAACTTTCAAAATCACACGAAGCCCCTAATAACTTCCAAATCACACTAAAAGCCCCCACTAACTTCTGCAAAATATTCTCAACGTTAACATGGTTACATCCGATGTGGCACATGCAACCCATGTGACTTAAAAAGAACCAAAATACTCCTTAAATTATTAAAAACTCATTTATGACTTTTTTATAGTTGCAATCCTAGAAATAGAAATCTTTTATTTTTTTATTGATTTTCCTATTGTTCGCTCAGGTTAGGATCACAAACTCTAATTATTTTTTTTCTTTTGCTGAAATTATCCTTCAAAATGCCTTTTTATGTTATTTTTTGTTCTTATATACAGTGGTTACTTGCAAAAATTTGGAATCTTATTTGGGATTTTCTTCAATTCTAAAATTTATTGGGGGTTTGATGTGATTTGGAAGTCATTAGGGGTTAAGATTTTGAAAGCTATGTGGGGTGGGGTGTAGGTTGATTTTTTTAAAAGTTCATGGAGGATTTAGTGAGATATAGAAAGTTATTGGGAGTTTGTTGCAAAACGCTGAAAATTAAAATAAAAGTACGGGGACCAATTCGAGTATGAATCCCCAATACAGAGATTATGTTCAGAAAAAATAAAAAACTTTTAAAATCCATCTTTCTTCTCTGCCCATCAAACCCAAATAACGACGACCTATTGAAAAAGGGGGAAATAGTAGAAAATAAAGGTAACCTCTTCAAATTCTTTGATTAGACCTCAAAATTTTGTGTAACTTTCAGTTTCTAATCTGTGTTTTGCCTTTGAGAGAAAGGGAAAATATATATTAAGAGGAATAAGGAGGGGGGAATTTTGGAATAAGTGTTTTTTTTTAACGTTGAGGGGTTTTGTGATGAAAATGTGATTTAACTTCAAAGGTTTCATAATATTTCAAGGACTCAAATAGTTTTAATCCTTGTTGGTAACAAATGAGCTAACTAGATTAGCTCTTCTCCTACATAAACACTAGGAATAAGGAGAGGGCAATTTTGGAATAAGTGTTTTTTCTCTCTAAAACATTGAGGGGTTTTGTGATGAAAAGGTGATTTAACTTCAAAGGGGTTTCATAATATTTCAATGACTCAAATAATTTTAATCCTTGGAGGTAACAAAAGAGCTAACTAGATTAGTTCTTCTCCTATATAAGCACGAAGTAGTGCAAGCAAAAACATGTTGATAAACAAAACAGTCATCACAAGCAGCTGAGCATTAATTTGCATTTGCTCTTCTATCTGTTGAAGACTGATTCAAAGATTTGATATTTTGCTGATTTTTTTGTTTTTTTTTTGTTAGCTAAAATTTCGGTCTTTGGTTGTTATTTTGTTAGTGGAGTAGTTGCTAATAAATTTAAAATTAGTTTAGATTTTTATGGTGATTAAGTTGTTTTGTAAGCCTATAAAAAAGGTACATTCAGTTTATGAATAAAATGTAGCAAAATCTTCTCCTCTTTTTTCCAACACTATCATCATCATCAACAGAATGCTGAAGACAATCAGTATCCAGCTGGAACGCCGCCGTCACTGGAGTTCGTCATCACATCGAAAGACCTCACCGCCACCGGAGCATCAGCAACACTGCTGGTGTTCAACAATGAGAAGGGTTTCACGCCGGCCAACATCGAATCCATCTGCAGGGTCGGCAAGTCCACCAAGAAAGGCTGCCGCAATCGTGGTTACATCGGGGAGAAAGGTAAACGGCAAGACCCTTTTTTTTTCGCATTTGAACTTTTTGTGTGTGTAGTTTTTAGTTAGTTCTTGCAATGCTTTTGATCATTTTGATCCTGTGACCTCATGTTCACTAGTTTACCACCATTCATATCCTTATAAATATCTTTAACGAAAAGAGATCTGGTTTACAAAAGTGTACAAAGATTTGATTGCTTCTTTGTTATATCTCTAAAGGAATCATAATTTTGTTTCTGAAGACCACTTTCGGTTGCAGGCATTGGTTTCAAAAGTGTGTTTCTGGTATCCAGTCAGCCCCACATCTTTAGTAATGAATATCAGATACGCTTCAACGAAGAACCATGCCCAGAGTGCAACATTGGGTACATCGTCCCTGAATGGGTTGAGGATAATCTGATGCTCTCAAACATAAAGCAAATATATGGTCCTTCTACGACACTTCCCACGACGACAATAATCTTGCCTTTAAAAGTTGAAAAGGTTGCGGCAGTGAAGCAACAGCTGTCGAAAATGCACCCTGAAATCCTATTATTCCTTTCAAAAATTAAGCAGCTTGCCGTCAGGGAAGAAAATGATGATCCAAGGCTTAACACAGTGAGCCAAATCTCTATCTCAAGTGAGACAGATGTTGAGATGAGAAAGAACGTAGCTGCTGAATCATACACTCGCCATCTTGCTGCCCAAGAAAACAGCAAACGGGAAGAGGAAGAGTGCAGCTACTACATGTGGAAGCAAAAATTCCCTGTGAAATCTGATTGTAGGGTGAAGAAGAGAATGGAAGTCGACGAATGGGTCATCATTCTGGCTTTTCCGTGGGGACAGCGGCTAAATCGAGGGCTAACCACACCTGGCATATACTCCTTTCTACCCACCGAGATGGTCACAAACTTCCCGTTCATAATTCAGGCAGACTTCCTTCTATCTTCGTCAAGGGAGTCGATACTTTTGGATAGCCCCTGGAACAAAGGAATTCTTGAATGTGTTCCTTGTGCCTTCACTAATGCTTTTGTCTCCTTGGTGAAATCAACGCAGACAGCTCCCTCTTCCTGCATTTCCTCCATGTTTCGTTTCCTCCCCGTGAAAAGCTCTAAAATACCGCTAATGGACTCCGTAAGGCAGTCCATCAAAGAGAAGGTAGTGGCAGAGTATATTGTACCCTGTGAATCTCAGACTAGCCAAAAATTCTTCTCCAAGCCAAGTGAAGTTGGCCGGCTGATGCCAGAATTTTGGAATATCCTGGACAAGGTGGAGAAGCTTAAGGTGGACTTGAAGAACTTGTCATCCCATGGGATTTATTGCCTGAGTTCATCGTTCGATAAGAAAGAAAATGATGAGGTGTTGGACTTTCTAGGCGTGGGGTTTGTGGATAAGCAGTGGTACGCGAAGTGCATTCAGAGTTCCAATCTTGTTAGGGAAGTTACTGAGGAGGTTTACTTGGACCTCCTGTCTTTCCTAGCCGATAATTGGCAGGATTTCTTCAAGGGCACCAACATGGCCAACATACCTCTCATAAAGTATGTAGACGTGAGTGGCAGTTTCTCTTTGCGGAGCATAAACGGAGCAGCTTTGTCTAGCGAGAAGATAGGTATTGCCTCAGAAAGCAAGAACATTTCTTGGTTGATTAGTTGGAGCCGGGAATTCTGGTCTTCTGTGATCTTTTTTGTACCCCAAAAGACTCAGACAGTTCTTGCAACATATCCCAGACAAGCTACCATCATAAGTTGGTTAAAATCGAACGCTGAAGTCCAGGTTTTAGACGTGTACAATTATGGGTTTAAGGCTTTGCCAAGCCTGCGGGATGATAGAAAGCATGTGATTGCGTTCGCTCACTTCCTCTATCACTCCTGGTCGAAGGGCTATTTGACAGAGTGGGCTGTCAAGGAGTTGTGCAGTCGCATGCCGCTCGTGGATAGCTACGGAAATGTGACTGCACAAACAAACAAGACTTTGGTTCCCGCAAAATGCAGCCGGTGGGTTGGATTTTTGGGTTCGAATGTTTGGAGAGGGGAGGGTTATGTTGAGATGGGAGCAGACTACATTATGTCTGGTAATTTCGCTGGAAACTATACTTCTGAAAAGAAGCTTCTTCCCTTCCTTGAGGATCATATTGGAGCTTCTGATATTCCAAAGATATGTCCTCCAAATGCCCCATTTCTTACTGTATCTTCTCCTTTGACGAAGGAGAACACATTCTTGCTTTTAGAATGGATATCAAAACTGAAATATAGAGGTATTCAAATTCCGCAAAGGTTTCTGCATTGCATCAAGAGTGGAAGTTGGCTTAAGACATCAGTTGGTTACAAGCCCCCGTCTGTATCGTTCCTTTCTGATTCTGACTGGGGAAGTCTGCTGCACATGGAGTCCATTCTCATTGACATACCCATGGTGGATCAATGGTTCTATGACTACAAGCTTGGCAGTTACAAGGAAGAGTTGAAATTGATTGGTGTTCGATTCGAGTTTGGGGAAGCATCAACTTATATCGGCAACCATCTCATGTCATTGGCCGAAAACTCCACTTTGTCAAGTGGAAATGTAATTTCTCTTCTTGAATTGATTAGAGCAGTGAGGGAGAAGCAACTGTCCCCTGAACATCTCATCTCTAGCATCAAACATGGAAGTTGGCTGAAGACTTCTCAGGGCTATAGATCTCCAGTTGGAGCTGTTTTGAAAACCTTTGAGTGGACAACGGCCTCACTTATAAGCAATCTTCCCTTCATTGATCAAGGCTTTTACGGCGACAGAATTCTCAACTATGGGACTGAACTTCAGCTACTTGGTGTTGTAGTCGGCTTTAATCATAATCACCAACTTGTTGTAGACAACTTCAAGCTAACTTCTCCAGTAGCAGCTGACGCTGCGATTCTGATACTTGATTGCATTCGCTATGTGAAATCATCTGAAGTGTTTATTAATAAGCTCAGGGGGTTAAGGTGGGTTAGAACCCACACCGGATACAAAATACCAAGCGAATGCTTTCTTGTAGATTCGGAGTGGGAGTGCCTCCTCGAGGTAGTTGATGAAGTTCCATTGGTTGATCAGGCATTTTATGGTGGTAGGATTGGGTCTTATAAGGAAGAACTGAAGAAAGCTGGGGTGCTCGTGAGTTTCGAGGAAGCATCCAAGGCCATTGCTAACCGGTTTAAGCTACTTTCATCATCATCTACGCTTACAAAGAAAAATGTTTTCGCATTGCTTTCAAGCTATCGTCAGTTGACCAAGATTTCATACAGATTCCCTTCTGATCTTACCAATTGTATACACACAGAGAAATGGATACGCACCCGAACAGGGTTCAGGTCTCCCAAAGAATCAATCTTATTTGAGGCTGAATGGGAGTCAGTTTCGCCAATTGCTACTCTTCCTTTTATTGATGATACTGAGGCTTACTATGGCAAGGGAATTTATGAATATAAAGATGAGCTCAAGGCTCTGGGTTGCACTGTTGAATTCAAAGAGGGAGCCCATTTTGTCGTCACTAGCCTGAACATCCCTAAAGATCCTTCATCTGTGAGTGCACCTAGCTGTCTTTCGTTGCTCAAATGTATTCGGAATCTGAAGAAGAAAAAGGCGGAAATTTTTCCGAAGCAGTTTATGGCAAGTATTGACAAGAAGTGGTTGAAGACAGCCATGGGTTACAGTTTCCCTGGTGAGTGCATTGTCTATGATTCTAAGTGGGAACCTTTTTTAGAAAGGGGTGATGGACCATTTCTTGATGAGGATTTCTACGGGGCGGAGATTACAATGTATGGAGAAGAGCTAAAGATGTTTGGTGTTATTGTGGGATATGGTAATGGATGCAAAGTGCTAGCTGATCATCTCAAATGCCACTGTCAGACTAATGCCATAGTTAGAGTTTACAAGTACTTGATGGAGTTCAAATGGGAACCTGAAGACGGAGCTTCTGATTGGATTTGGATACCAGATGGCGCCGAAGGAGGCAAATGGGTCGGATCAGACTGTTGTGTTCTTTCCGACAAGGATGATCTCTTCAGCTCTCAGCTCTATGTTCTTGATAAGTATTATGAGCACAAGTTGCTCGGATTCTTCTCCTTGGTACTGAAGGTTAAGAATGGTCCAACTGTCGAAGATTACTGCAAGCTCTGGAATATGTGGGAATCTGCACTTCATCAACCAACTGAAGCTGAATGCATTGCTTTTTGGGTTTTTATTGCAAAGCACTGGTTTTTGAAGACGACAAACCTTCTTCTGGAGAGGATCACTAAGGTTCCAGTGCTTTCAGGTACTTCATTTTATCTCAGTTTTCTACTAATTATGAAGGTTTTGAATCATTTGTGATCTAATCTCAAGCTTTAGAGATTTGCTATACTTTTATCGAAGATTCTTCTACATTCCATATAATGTTCATGAGATATCTGCGAAATTTAATAGTGTTTATTTGTCATCAATATTGGCATCAATCATGATATTTTGCCTTTCCATGAATGTTTTCATCTATTTTGTTGTAAGACCTAGATGTAAAAAGACATTTAGTCTGGAAATAGTTAAGACGAACAGAATGGAAAGAACTGCTATATGCATCCAACAGCCATAAATTAAAATTATACGATAAAGAGAACGTACATGACAGGTACATCACTTTTATTCTACTATTTTGCTAAAGCTGTGTTTCCTATGGCAAAACCATAAGCATTTTTAAAAAAATCATATCTTGCTTTTATTCGTCAGTTTTAATAGAAGACATTACTATACATTTGATTTGTATTAAACCTCCAGTTTTCTACAGAATATGTCATTGCAGAATATGCTGGCTTGCTTATAACATTATCACTAATTACACCAGTATGATAAATTATTCATACTGCCTCCAGGTAAATATTTCTAAGTTATCGAAATCTCAGTAATCTGATATACTTTGTCCTAGATTCCTTTACATTTCACAAATGATCTCGAGACATCTGCAATCAATTCTATAATTTTTTTTACGAGAATAGGTTAATACAACTGTTGTCAGGATAAGATTTGTTTATTTGTCGACAATGTTGCCTAGTGATTTACTGTGATGGTGAGGGTCAGTGTGTATAGTTGTTGATTATCACTACTTAGTTGTGGTGAAAGAGTAGGGAGAGGTTGTTACCGAAAAGTATGTATACATGTCAGAAAGTCGAAAGGATTGTCACTAAAGTAACAAATTAGCAAATTGGAAGCTTTTAATTTTTACTTTGATGTTTTTTTGTATTAAAATAAGATTTCAAACTCTAGGCTAAATTTTATTTGTGATTTTGGATATGCTAATAGGGAATGGAATTGTGCTATCTAACAAGCAAGATGTCTTCATTCCTGATGATCTTATGTTGAAGGATTTGTTTGATGAGGCCTCTGAAGAATCTGTATTCATTTGGTATCCTCCAACAACTATTCCTTCAACCTCTCGGGCTAAAATGAACTTAATCTTCAGCAGCCTAGGGGTTCGAACTATTTCTGGGGCTATTGAAAAGGACCAGTTCTCCCTATCAAAAAATGCTGATTTCAGAAAACATCATTCAAAAGAAACCATAATAAAACCTTCGTTGGTTAGAATTGTTCTTGGATTTCTAGCAGACCCTTTTCTTGATATATGCATTGAGGATAGGCAACAGATTATTAAGTGTCTTCTTGATTCAACAGTCTTTGAGACTGATGAACCTATTACAATGAGTTATCGCCTTCAACTTTCCTCGGGCAAGACTTTGATAGCCAAGGCAAGTAGAATTATTCGATGGGAAAAGGAGAACTCAAAGTTACTCATTCAGAAGATTGATAGGTCAGGCGGACAAAGAGCAAAGATTGAGTTTGCTACCTACTTTTCTCAAGCGATATCGAAGGGACTGTTATTTGAGAGGGCTGATCATATTGCTGCACTCGCTGAAGTTATTAAACTCAGCTGCCTCTTGGATTTTGATGATGTTGCTGTGGGATTCCTGATGAAGAGCAAGAACCTGCAACTTTTCGCGGAGGATGAGGAGTTCTTGTCATCGGCATTCTCCTTGCTTAAAGTCTGAGAAAAGAAATTGCTAACGAACTTTGTGCTCTTTGTTTCTGTCGTTCTTATTCCCTGTTTGTGTGATGATATGTTTAAGTTCCAGTACTAGCTTTCACTTTGATCTTTGTTATCATGTTATGTGAACCGTAAAGATCAGTAGTTGTTATGATTATCTATGTTTTGTTTCTATATATCTTCTCCCTCCGAATTTGTGCTCAATAGTGGTATATTATGCATGGTGTTTTTCCAAAAACTATAAATAAGATCTAATTTTTTAAGAAAAAACTCATACCAGAAACAACTCTTCATATAGAAGAGTGAGAGAGAAAGAATAGAGAGAGAGTATCTCCTTGTAAAGAGAGATTTTAACTCCAGAGTTTTCTCCTTATAGTAAATTCTTCTATCCTTTCCCGTAAATTTAGACAATCAAGTGCCGAACCACGTAAATCTGTGTGTCTAATTTTTTATCTCTACTTTTGCTCTACTATTGCTGCGGCTCTGCTCTATTTGGCTCAGGGTTTGTCCCAACAAGTGGTATCAGAACCAACTTAGGATGCTTGTATATATCTACTTATCGTTTGCTCTGTGGCTGCCATCAAAGGTGGATCCTCCACATCAGAAAATAAGTTAGGTTATTATTTACCCTTTGAAGGTGATGGGTACTATTCACGAGTACGGTACTATTCATAAATATGGTATTATTCACAAGTACGATACTATTCACAGATACGATTATTGTTTATAAATACAGTTACTATTTACGTGAGATAGTAAGAAGTTACTGTTCGTGGTAGAAGCAATGGTGGTAAAGTTTAAGATCGAGAAATTCGACAGGAGTAATTTCTCACTGTGGAAGTTGAAGATAAATGCTATCTTGAGAAAAGATAATTATCTGGCGGCCATCGGTGCAAGGCCGGACGACATCACAGATGATAAGAAGTGGAACGAGATGGACGAAAATATTATTGTAAATCTCCATCTGGCATTACAGACAGGGTGCTGTCAAGCATAGAGGAGTAGAAGACAGCAAAGAAGATCTGGGATACTCTAACAAAGCTATATGAGGCGAAATCCATGCACAATAAAATCTTCTTAAAAATGAGACTTTACACTCTTAGGATGGCGGAATCTACATCGATGACTGACCACATCAACACCCTAAACACATTATTCTCCCAACTCACAATGTTAGGGTATATAGTTGGTGCGAATGAACGTGCAGAACTTTTACTTTAGAGTCTACCTGACTCGTATGATCAACTCATCATCAACCTAACAAACAACATCCTTACGGACTATCTAGTTTTCGACGACGTTACAGCCGCTGTTCTGGAGGAAGAAAATCGGCGTAAGAATGAGAAAGATAGGCAGACAAGTTCGCAACAAGCAGATGCCTTATCGATGACGAGAGGAAGATCAACGGAACGTGGCTCCAGTAGGAGTCATACCCATAGTAGATCAAAATCACAAAGTAAGAAGAATATCAAATGCTACAATTGTGGCAAAAGGGGCACGTCAAATCGGAGTGATGGCACAATAAGAAGAATGGAGATAAAAAGTCTTCAGAGCCATCAACATCTCAAGGATGCGTTGTTAGCACATCAGACGATGGTAAAATTCTATTCAGCAGAGCGACCACTGTTGATGAAAGCAGAAAGATGTTTGCTGATGTCTGGCTTCTAAATTCAGCAGCCTCCTGACACATGACTTCTCGGAGAGAATGGTTTCATAAATATGAACATATCTTAGGAGTCCGCAAGCCTGTCTGACCATGCAGCAACTGAAGACCAACTAGTGAAGTCAAAATCACGAAAGAGCAGCCGAAAGGTGAAAAAGAACTCTTTTACAAACCAGCAACACAATCAGCACCGTCAGTTCCCAGGAGATATCCGACGACGTTATTTCCACTGTAAGTTCAAAGAGAAGGTGAACTGATGACACTGATGCTCCAAGACCAACAGTTTTCACAGCCAAAGCTAGTGAAGCTGCTTCCTCCCATTCATCACTGCTTTCACACCACGACCACGTTCAGATGAATGGCATCGAGTGAAAGCTGGAGTGGCACAAGAGAGATTGAAAGCAAAAGGAAGGGAGCAGCTTACCAAAATATTTCATCAATCAAGTGAGGGCTTTTCCTAAATCAAATACTTTATAGTAAGTACTCTGTACATCAAGAAAGAGAAAAGAAGAAGAAGACAAGTGCTGTAGAAAGGAGGAATAATACCGCCCCAAGAAAACAGAAGCCCAGATAAAGAAGCGTAGAAAGATATTTAAAGTAATGCGCACCACCGCGAGTAAATGGATAATCTAATTCAAAGAGGAAAGCCAGACAATTACATGGAAAAGACTAACATACCAATAGGACGAGAATCGATATTCCGCTCGTCCACATGTTGATGAAGTCCTCGTCGCTTCGAAAACGAACAAGAAGAAGCCATAATTCATAGGTAGGATAGAAAAAACAAAAAAAGAGTCAACAATAAGCAAGCATAGGGATATCAAACTAATAGCTAGAGTGAATAACAAACCATTCTCAGGAGGATCTGTATTTATGGGGAATGATCATGCCTTAGAGATTTCTGGTATTTGTACTATCAAAATCAAAATATTTGATGGTACAATACGCACCATTCAAGATGTGCGGCATGTGAAGAGCTTAAAGAAGAATCTATTGTCTTTGGAATAATTAGATGAGCTCGGGTGCAAGACCCATATCGAAAATAGGATCGTGAAGATTGTTAGAGGGGCGCTTGTGGTGATAAAAGAAGAAAAGATAGCTGCAAATCTATACATGCTCAAGGGAGAAACCCTGCGGGAAGCTAATTCATGTGTGGCATCAACCAGCCATGGAGAAGAACAAACCATGAGGTGGCATCGCAAACTAGGCCACATGTCAGAACGAGGTTTCAAGATTCTCTCTGATCAGAAACTGCTTCCTGGACTTAATTCGGTAGCTCTTCTATTCTACGAGCATTGTGTTACAAGTAAGCAGCATCAGCCGAAATTCAACACATTGAGTTCTAGAAGCAATGCTATTCTGGAACTAGTTCATTCTGATGTATGGCAAGCACCAGTTATATCCTTAGGAGGAGCAAAGTATTATGTGTCCTTTATTGATGACTACTCCAGGAGATGTTGGGTGTATCCTATCAAGAAGAAGTCGGATGTGTTCTCAGTCTTTAAATCCAACAAAGCACGGATCGAGCTTGAATCTGAGAAGAAGATCAAGTGCTTAAGGTCAGATAATGAAAGAGAATACACAGACGATGAATTCCTAGCATTCTGCAAGCATGAAGGTATCAAAAGACAATTCAGTATGGCTTATACTGCTCAACAAAATAGAGTGGCAGAGCGGATGAACAGAACTCTGTTGGAAAGAACAAGAGTTATGTTGGCAACTACAAATTTGGATAAAGTCTTTTGGACGGAAGCAGTAAAAACCGTCTGTTATGTGGTGAATCGATCTCCATCAACCGTAATACAGTTAAAGACACCGATGGAGATGTGGACTGGCAAGCCAGCTGATTATTCTAACCTCCATATATTTGGAAGTCCAATGTATGTAATGTACAATGCCTAAGAAATTACAAAGCTGGATTCAAAATCCAGAAAATGCTTATTCTTGGGGGTATGCTGATAGAGTAAAGGGGTATCGCCTGTGGGATCCCACTGCCCGCAAGGTTATCATCAGCAAAGATGTTATCTTTGTAGAAAACCAACTACAAAGTAAAGAGAAAAAAAAACAGTTCGAGGAAGGACTCAGAAACTATAGCTGTTCAGGTAGAAAATAATCTGAATTCTTCTGAAGCAACACCAGAGCATGATGTACAAGAACCAGTCGAGTCCGAGGCTCCAGAAATTCAAAGGTCAACTCGTGAGAGAAGACCACCGACTTGGCACTCGGAGTATATTACGGAGAGTAATGTTGCATACTGTCTTCTAATGGAGGATGGGGAGCCATCAACTTTTCATGAACCTATAAATGGCATAGATGCATCTTTACGAATGGTAGCAATGCAGGAAAAAATTGAATTTCTCCATAAGAACAAGACTTGGGTACTTGTGTCACTACCACAAGGAAGAAAGACCATTGGAAATAAATGGGTGTACAAGATCAAGCGAAATGACGATGATCAGTGGAGCGATATCGTGCTAAATTGGTGGTAAAAGGATATGCTCAAAAAGAAGGTATTTACTTTAATGAAATATTTTCTCCTGTGGTTTGACTTACAACAGTCTGGATAGTCCTGGCTATGAGCGTTATATTTGACTTACATCTAGAGCAACTAGATATGAAAACATCATTTCTTCATGGAGATCTTGAAGAAGAAATTTACATGCTCTAACCAGAAGGTTTTTAAGAAAAAAAGAAAAGAGAACTTGGTTTACAGATTGAACAAATCTCTGTACGGTCTAAAGCAGGCACCGAGGTGTTGATATAAGA
Source organism: Asparagus officinalis (assembly GCF_001876935.1). Lineage (NCBI taxonomy): Eukaryota > Viridiplantae > Streptophyta > Magnoliopsida > Asparagales > Asparagaceae > Asparagus > Asparagus officinalis. The sequence goes on from NC_033802.1 coordinate 61,560,602, forward strand.
GATTTGATTCATTCATCATGAGCCTTGGATACAACTTAATTCAAACCCTTGTGCATATTTCAAGATGTTTGGTAAAAATAACTTTGTTATCTTATTGTTGTATGTTGACGACATGTTGGTTGCAGGCCCCAACAAAGATCGTATCAAATAATTAAAGGCTCAGTTGGCTAGGAAATTTGAAATGAAGGATTTAGGATTTGCAAAAAAGATTCTAGGGATGCAAATTTATCGAGACAGAATTAATAGGAAGATTTGGCTTTCTCAGAAAAATTACTTGAACAAAATCTTGCGGCACTTTAACATGCAAGATTGTAAGTTAATTTCTACTCTACTTCCTGTTAATTTCAAGTTATTCTCCAGTATGAGTCCTAGCAGTGAAGAAGACAGGATGAAGATGTCTCGAGTACTGTATTTATCAGTAGTGGGAAGCTTAATGTTTGCGATGATTTGCACAAGACCAGACATTATACAAGTAGTGGGAGTGGTTAGTCGATACATGGCGAATCCTGGTAAAGAGCATTGGAATGTTGTAAAGAGGGTTCTAAGATACATTAAGAGAACCTCAAATGTTGCATTATGCTAAGGGGATCTGATTTTATTATCAGTAGATATGTTGATTCTGATTATGCAGGTAATCGTGATAATAACAAATTCACCACAGGTTATGTGTTTGCACTTGCTGGCGGAGCTGTAAGATGGGTTTTAAAACTGTAGTCAGTTGTGGCTACTTCAACAATAGAAGCAGAATATGTAGCAGCTACACAAGGTAGTAAAAATGCGATGTGGTTGAAGATGGTGCTGGAGGAACTTGGCCATGAACAAAAAAAGATTTCTCTATTTTGTGACAGTTAAAGTGCTTTGCATTTGGCAAGAAATCCAGTTTTTCATTCAAAGATCAAACACATTCGAGTTCAGTACCACTTTGTTCGTGAGAAAGTGGAAGAAAAAACAATGGATATGTAGAAAATTCATACCAAATACAACCTAGTAGACTTTTTGACAAAAATAGTCCATACCGACAAATTTATTTGGTGTCGATCCTCCTGTGGTTTGTCGGAGATGTAAGCAACATGAAGATGGTAAGATAGAAAGAATGGTGTGAAGATATGATTGATACTCAATCAAATCTTCAAGTGGGAGATTGTCAGGCGTCGAAAGCAATCAGCCGCCTTCAGCCTCAAATTTTGACAAATGAAAAGTTAAAGGAAAAGAAAACAAAAATGACGAGCCCCACAGTATAGTAAAATGTTAATATTTTATTATGCATAGTGTTTTTCTAAAAACTATAAATAAGCTCCAAATGCTTAAGGAAAAACTCATCCCAGAAATAACTCTTCATATAGAAGAGTGAGAGAGAAAGAATAGAGAGAGAGTATCTCCTTGTAAAGAGATATTGTAACTCCAGAGTTTTCTCCTCATAGTAAATTCTTCTATTCTTGCCCGTGAACGTAGGCAATCAAGTGCCGAACCACGTAAATCTGTGTGTCCAATTTTTTATCTCTACTTTTGCTCTACTATTGCTGCGACTCTGCTCTATTTAGCCCCAGGTTTGTCCCAACGTATTTGCAGATGAGATTAACTGATCCAACAACAGTTCCCTGGATGTAGTGACTGAAGCTGAATGCATTGCTTTTTGGATCTTTATTGCGAAGCACGGGCATCCAAAGATGAACGCGGCCTCTTCTGGAGAGGATCACTAAAGGTTCATGTTTTCAAGTGTTCAGTATGCCACTCCATTTGTTACAGAATGTTTGAATTATTTTTCAAGTATGATGATCTGCTACACTTTTGTGAAACCTTCTAGTTCATTATAAATGGTTCATGAGATATCTGCTGCTAAGTTTTTAACTTTTTTATTCGAGCAGTCAGTGTATAACTGTTGCACATCTTGATGAAATGATGTTTATTTATCGTCAAATATTCCTATCTATCTTGATATTGCCCCTTGATATGTAATATTCTTCTTAGCAAGTAAATTTCAGCGACATTGAAGGTCCTAAATGTATTAGAAGTTGAGGGATTGTTTCCTCTTATTTTTTTCTTTTTCTTTTTTTTTGGAAAAGGAAATCAAGGGAAATTGTTACTAAAGAAACAAACTAGCAAATTAAAAGGTTTATTTTGGTTGCTTCAAATTTTTTTCTTTTTTGGGGACAAATGCTTCCACCCCCTAGAAAAAAAAATCTTTGTGCTTTGATTCTCTCTCTTTTCATTCTTTCATTTTCTTTTTTCAGTTTCATGGTCATTATTTTTTGCATCTTGCTCCGCATTCTAGCTTCATAATCTTTTTTCAGCATTATTTTCCATATTTTGTCCCAAAAGCTAGCTCAACCTTAGCTAAATCCTAACCTATTTTTGTTGCTTGACTTCCAAATAATAAACATAAGGTTTTTGGTAAGAACCAATACTCTAAATGTTAAGGTTTTTGGTATATTTTATGTGGCTCAGCATCATTATGTATGCTTTTCCCTATATATGCCCAACATGGAGCGCTGCTTAAAGTCAGGTTCCGGGATTGATTTTTTTCTTTCTGTTTAAGTTTCAAGGGTGAGAATTGTGATTCTATATCTTTTTCTTGAAAAATCAGTTTTTTTTGCCATTTCCGAATTCTCCAGGGTTTATTATATTTTTCTACTTTTCATTGTTAATTCCTCGGGAAAATCTTCTTTTAACCCAAAGTTTTACTCCACCTTATTTTTAAACCCACCTACTTTCATTATGATCCATACACACAAAGTACAACACCCACTTATTTATAAACCCAAAGTATCAAATACACCATATTTATATATTATATCCAAAAAATAAAAGACAAATCCCGAAATTACCCTTGTTCTTCTTCTTCTTCCTCCCTAATAACTACCTAGGGCTCAACTCTCTCTTTCTAATTATCTCCATCTTTCTAGTTCTCCTCCCACTCAAAAAAAAAAACCTAAAAATTCAAGGGTTTTGATCTCTTGCAATGACGTCCAATGTCAACTTGCAGGTTTCTCTTCGCTACCCTAAAAATTCAAGGGTTTTGATCTCTTGCAATGACGTCCAATGTCAACTTGCAGGTTTCTCTTCGCTAGATCCTTCGTTGAAGTTTGATCTCTTGCAATGACGTCCAATGTCAACTTGCAGGTTTCTCTTCGCTAGATCCTTCGTTGAAGGGGGCGGTGACAGCGACCCTAGAACCACCTAGTCCACTCAAAGCCGACCAATAGAAAATGGTATGTTAACATTTTGAAATTTTGGGTTTTTTTGGCAATATCTTGTTAAAAATGTCTTGTTCTTATAAATTAATGGATTCTTATCAAGCTTATGCTTCAGGAAAGAGTATGTGCATAACAATTTTGCTCATATATATCTATGTTTTGGTGACTAGGTTGATGCATAGAAGGTGTTTGATGGAATGACAAAAGGGATATAGTTATTTGGACCACAACGATTAGCGGTTATGCCATATTGTTGTTGGTTGAGGAGGCAATAAAGGTGGTTGATGAAATGTCCAAGAGAAGTTTGGTTTTGTGGACCGCCATGATCTTAGCCCATCGGTATGCCATCCTACGCCCTCCGGTTGCTCCTCACCATTTTCTATTATCGCCAACACCTAACGCAATGCACAGCTACCCCTCAATCAGAAACGATTCGTCAATGCACGTACACTAACATTCCAATCAAATACATGAGAGAATCCTCCACTCTTGGCATTCGATCAGATCTTAGCATTTTGTCACATTGCAACCCAAACGGCAAATCAACTACAGCCTGCAATATGATGTACCAAGTAGTATCTAATGTATCGTGTTGTATGGAATTTTCTATATTATGTATATATAGATGATTTGTGTGAATATTGTATCAAATGCTCTATCCAATGTATCATGCTATATCAAATTTTCTTTTAGAAATTTATCAATGTATCTAGTAGAAATGTATCTAGTAGAAATGTATACAATGTTTCGATAGTGGTGATTTTGGATTATTTTCATTCAATCTTCTTGGATTATTTTCATTCAATGTTATGTGCTTGAGTTTAGTGGTTGATAGATATGAATATCTGTAATGAATTGATGCACTGATTGAACTGAAGAAGTTTTGATGGTAGGTTGTGGTAACTACAGCCTATTGGCTATATTATGTTTCGTGTGTCCAATTATCCACCTCGACGAGGGATCCTTGCTCAATTTTCCAGCTTTTGATAAAGTATAGCACTTTATGAGAAAGTATAGCAGCTTATTGATATAGTATAGCACCTTATAGTAAAGTATAGCACCTTATAGTAATGGTATAACATATTATCGATAAAGTATAACACCTTATGATCTCTGTAAATTCAGCAACTTATTGCGTTGCGATAAACCAAATAAGTTTTGTTAGGGCCATGTAAACACTCGATGACCTACGTTATGTTGCGTGACCAATTATCCACCTCGATGAGGTGTCCTCGCTCAATTTTGAAGCTTTTAGCAAAGTATATCACTTTATGGGAAAATATAGCACCTTATGACCAAAGTATAGCACTATATGGCAAATTATAGCACTTTATTGACAAAATATAGCACCTTATTGGAAAAGTATAGCACCTTATGCTCTCTGAAAATTCTGCACCTTAAGTTGTCTAAAACCAAATCAGTTTTTTTCACCGCAATGCAAACACTCGATGACCTACGTTACGTATTTATTGACCAATCATCCACCACGACGGGGGGTCCTCGTGTAATTTTGAAGCTTTTGACAAAGTATAGCACTTTATGGTAAAGTATAGCACCTTATGGCCAAAGTATAGCACTATATGGCAAAGTATAGCACTTTATTAGTAAAGTTAGCACCTTATTGGTAAAGTATAGCACCTTATGCTCTCTGGAAATTCTGCACCTTAAGTTGTTTAAAACCAAATCAGTTTTTTTCACCGCAATGTAAATACTCGATGACCTATGTTACATGTTTATTGACCAATCATCCACCGTGACGGGGGATCCTCGCGTAATTTTAAACCTTTTAGCAAAGTATAGCACTTTATGGGAAAGTATAGCACCATATAGCCAAAGTATAGCACTATATGGCAAAGTATAGCACTTTATCGGTAAAGTATAGCACATTATTGGCAAAGTATAGCACCTTATGCTCTTTGGAAATTCTGACCATAAGTTGTCTAAAACCAAATCAGTTTTTTTCACCACAACGCAAACACTCGATGACCTACGGTACGTGTTTATTGACGAATCATCCACCACGACGGGGGTCCTCGTGCAATTTTGAATCTTTTGACAAAGTATAACACTTTCTGAGAAAGTATAGCACATTATGGCCAAAGTATAGCAATATATGGCAAAGTATAGCACTTTATTGACAAAGTATAGCACATTATTGGCAAAGTATAGCACCTTACGTTCTCTGGAAATTCTGCACCTTAAGTTGTCTAAAACTAAATCAGTTTTTTTTGCCAATAAGATGCTATACTTTACCAATAAAGTGCTATACTTTGCTATATAGTGCTATACTTTGACCATAAGATGCTATACTTTCCCATAAAGTGCTATACTTTGCTAAAAACTTTAAAATTGCGCGAGGACCCCCCGTCGTGGTGGATGATTGGTCAATAAACACGTAACATAGGTCATCGAGTGTTTGCATTACGGTGAAAAAACTGATTTGGTTTAGACAACTTAAGGTGCAGAATTTTCAGAAAGCATAAGGTGCTATACTTTGCTAATAAGGTGTTATACTCTGCCAATAAAGTATTATACTTTGCCATATAGTACTATACTTTGGCCATAAGGTGCTATACTTTCTCATAAAGTGTTATACTTTGCCAAAAACATCAAAATTGCGTGAGGACCCCCCGTTATGGTGGATGATTGGTAAATAAACACGTAACATAGGTCATCGAGTGTTTGCGTTCCGGTGAAAAAAAACTGATTTGGTTTTAGACAACTTAATGTGCAGAATTTCTAGAGAACATAAGGTGTTATACTTTGCCAATAAGGTACTATACTTTGCTAATAAAGTGCTATACTTTTCCATATAGTGCTATACTTTGGCCATAAGATACTATATTTTCCCATAAAGTGCTATACTTTGCCAAAAGCTTTAAAATTACGCGAGGACCCCCCGTCGCGGTGGATGATTGGTCAATAAACACGTAACGTAGATCATCGAGTGTTTGCATTACGGTGAAAAAAACTGATTTGGTTTTAGACAACTTAATGTGCAGAATTTTCAGAGAGCATAAGGTGCTATACTTTACCAATAAAGTGCTATATTTTGCCAATAAAGTGTTATACTTTGCAATATAGTGTTATACTTTGGCCATAAGGTGATATACTTTCCCATAAAGTGCTACACTTTGCCAAAAGCTTCAAAATTGCGCGAGGAGTGGATGATTGGTCAATAAACACGTAACGTAGGTCATCGAGTGTTTGCGTTGCGGTGAAAAAAACTGATTTGGTTTTAGACAACTTAAGGTGCAGAATTTCCATAGAGCATAAGGTGCTATACTTTGCTAATAAATTGCTATATTTTTCCAATAAAATGCTATACTTTGCAATATAGTGCTATACTTTGGCCATAAGGTGCTATACTTTCTCATAAAGTGCTACACTTTGCCAAAAGCTTCAAAATTACGTGAGGACCCCGTCGCGGTGGATGATTGGTCAATAAACACGTAACATAGGTCATCGAGTGTTTGCGTTGCGGTGGAAAAAACTGATTTGGTTTTAGACAACTTAAGGTGCAGAATTTTCAGAGAGCATAAGGTGCTATACTATACTAATAAGATGTTATACTTTGCTAATAAAATATTATACTGTGTCATATAGTGCTATACTTTGGCCATAAGGTGCTATATTTTCCCATAAAGTACTATACTTTGTCAAAAGCTTCAAAATTGAGCGAGGACCCCCCCGTCGCGGTGGATGATTGGTCAATAAACACGTAACGTAGGTCATCGAGTGTTTGTATTACGGTAAAAAAAACTGATTTGGTTTTAGACAACTTAAGATGCAAAATTTTCAGAAAACATAAGGTGCTATACTTTTCCAGTAAAGTGCTATACTTTACCAATAAAGTACTATACTTTGTCATATAGTGCTATACTTTGGCCATAAGGTGTTATACTTTCCTATAAAGTGCTATACTTTGCCAAAAGCTTCAAAATTGAGCGAGGACCCCTCGTCGAGGTGGATAATTGGTCACACGATACATAACGTAGGTCATCGAGTGTTTGCATGGCCCTAACAAAACTTATTTGGTTTATCGCAACGCAATAAGTTGCTGAATTTCCAGATACCATAAGGTGCTATACTTTATCGATAAGGTGCTATACTATTTTTATAAGGTGCTATACTTTACCATAAGGTGTTATACTTCATTAATAAGCTGTTATACTTTCCCATAAAGTGCTATACTTTATCAAAAGCTTGAAAATTGAGCGAAGACCCCTCGTCGAGGTGGATAATTAGACACACGAAATATAATATGGCCCAATAGGCTGTAGTTACCACAACCTACCATCAAAACTTCTTCAGTTCAATCAGTGCATTAATTCATTACAGATATTCATATCTATCAACCACTAAACTCAAGCACATAACATTGAATGAAAATAATCCATGAAGATTGAATGGAAATAATCCAAAATCACCACTATCGAAACATTGTATATATTTCTACTAGATACATTTCTACTAGATACACTGATAAATTTCTAATAGAAAATTTGATACAGCATGATACATTGGATAGTGCATTTGATACAATATACACACAAATCATCTATATATACATAATATAGAAAATTCCATACAACACGATACATTAGATACTACTTGGTACATCATATTGCAGGCTGTAGTTGATTTGCCGTTTGGGTTGCAATGTGACAAAAATGCTAAGATCTGAACGAATGCCAAGAGTGGAAGATTCTCTCATGTATTTGATTGGAAAGTTAGTGTACGTGCATTGACGAATCGTTTCTGATTGAGGGGCAGCTGTGCATTGCGTTAGGTGTTGGCGATAATAGAAAATGGTGAGGAGCAACCGGAGGGCATATGATGGCATACCGATGGGCTAAGATCATGGCGGTCCACAAAACCAAACTTCTCTTGGACATTTCATCAACTACCTTTATTGCCTCCTCAACCAACAACAATATGGCATAACCGCTAATCGTTGTGGTCTAAATAACTATATCCATTTTGTCAATCCATCAAACACCTTCTATGCATCAACCTAGTCACCAAAACATAGATATATATAAGCAAAATTGTTATGCACATACTCTTTACTAAAGCATAAGCTTGATAAGAATCCATCAATTTATAAGAACAAGACATTTTTAACAAGATATTGCCAAAAAACTCAAAATTTCAAAATGTTAACATACCGTTTTCTATTGGTCGGTTTTGAGTGGACTGGGTGGTCCTAGGGCCGCTGCCACCGCCCCCTTCAATGAAGGATCTAGCGAAGAGAAACCTACAAGTTGACATTGGACGCCATTGCAAGTGATCAAAACCCTTGAATTTTTAGGGGTTTTTTTTTGAGTGGGAGGAGAACTAGAAAGATGGAGATAATTAGAAAGAGAGAGTTGAGCCCTGGGTAGTTATTAGGGAGGAAGAAGAAGAAGAACAAGGGTAATTTCAGGATTTATCTTTTAGTTTTTGGATACAGTATATAAATATGGTGTATTTGATATTTTGGGTTTATAAATAAGTGGGTGTTGTACTTTGGGTGTATGGATCATAATGAAAGTAGGTGGGTTTAAAAATAAGTTGAAGTAAAACTTTGGGTTAAGAGAAGATTTTCCCTAATTCCTAACTATATATGGTTCTTATCACATACTTTTATTTTGTATTGAATATCTTATACCTAGCTATACTATCTTTCTTCTTTTCTATCTACCTTTAATTTCTTCTTTTTCGGCAATCTTTCTCTCCTATTGAGTAACTTTCTTCTTCATTGACTACCTTGTGCTTTAACTGAACACCTTTCTATTTTCTGACTGCGTGCCTTTCCTTCTTATGTTGACCTTTTTCTTCATTTCTATCTGCCTTTCTTCTTTTTCGACTATCTTTAGCTCTTACCAACTACTAATTTTTTTAGAAATATAGTATCATTTTTTCCAATTATTTATCATCAACTACATGGTTTTAATTTGTATTAGAGTGAAAATTTTTAATAAGTATAGTTGTTTTGAGTTATAGTATTTATTGTTTTGGAAATGCATCTTCAAGATATAGGATTATCGTCACGCTCCGAGTCCGCATGCCGTGGGACCCACTGAGTGTAACACACTGTTTGGCTCAAACCACTGCCAAAATCGACTAGCCGATGTTACACTTGAGTTTTTAGCTTTCACTATATAAACATCTCAATTTTCGACTCTCCCATCCATGTGGGACTAAATTAGTGGGATGCCACAATTATGATAGACAATGGTTTTCGATGATGAAAACACAACAGGATATCCATATTCGTTTTCGAGGATGCAGGATTTGAGAGTTATGATGAGGAAGAGAGAGAGAATAATGAAGCCTCAGCCACATTACTACTACTATTACTACCATTCTGTTGTGCGCGGCGGAAACTTTTCTTGTGCAACACGAACAATAACTCGAACTAAATCACAACTAATATGCAAACACAACCACAGCAAGAACAAACAATTTACGTAGTTCGGTAAGTTGCCTACGTCCACGGGGCAAGGGGGAGGAAGTTCTTACTATTAGAAATCAGAGAATACAAGTAGAGTTACAAATCTCACCGATCAAACCCAAAAACAAAGCTCTTGATCTTTCACAACTCTCCCACAATTGGATGCAACAATCCTCTCTCAAAGACTGCTCAAATTCGTCCTTGCTTAACCCTAACAAATCAAGTTTAGGGATATATATAACTTAGAAACGAATCGGGTCAAAAAACCAAAGCCCAGCCCAGAAATCATCGACGGTCAACCGTGGCGGTCGACCGCGCAGGTCTCGCGGTTGACCACAGTGGTCGACCGAACCACAAACCCGAGAGTAAATCAATTACAGTCATCCACGGTCGACCGCGGCGGTCGACCGCCATCAACTCTGAATCCCACTAAGACTTCGTGCACGTTGGCAGTCGACCGGGGCGGTCGACCGCCAGACTTTCTGGCTTCTATCTGGCTGATTCTCTGCTATTTTCTGTATTTCTTCAATTCTCCACCTCGGCGAATGTTTCCATCAAAACTGAGCCGACACCAAATCATCCAATAGTCCCTTAACAAGTCAGGGAACCAATCTAGAGCTGAAACACGATCTCCCCCCATCTGAATCAACTGATCAAACCGGCTGCATCTGAAAAACTGCCTACGTATCCTCTTGCCCAAGGAATCAAGCCGAACGTAGTTCACCCAAATGACCTCCAAAGGCCTCATCACTGAAGGATGTTCAAAAGCTTCAAACAATGACCAAATTTTACTCCTGAAACAACTTTGGTCAACATATCTGCAGGGTTGTCATTCGTGTGGACCTTCTCTAATATGACGTCTTCATCATCCAACACGTCACGTACAAAGTGGAATCTGACGTCGATGTGCTTCGTGCGCGCATGATAAACCTGGTTCTTCGCCAAATAGATAGCCGATATGCTATCACAATATACCCGAATAGTCTCATGAGCGATCCCCAAGTCCTCCAATAATCCACGCAACCATAAAGACTCCTTAATAGCTTCAGTTACCGCCATACTCTGCCTTTGTAGTAGAGAGAGCCACTGTGGACTGAAGCGTGCATCGCCAACATACAGGCGCACCTACCAATGTAAAAGCATAACCTGAAGTAGACCGGTGTTTGTTAAGATCTCCAGCATAATCTGAATCCACATATCCAATACAATCACGCACATTCTTTTTATCATTCTAGAATACTAAACCAACATCCACAGTGCCTCGAACATACCGTAGAATCCACTTCACGGCCTCCCAATGACCCTTCCCGGGGTCGTGCATGTATCTCGATACCATGCTCATGGCCTGTGACAAATCTGGCCTCGTACACACCATCGCATACATCAAGCTACCTACTGTACTGGCATATGGGACCTTTGACATATAATCTCTGTCCTCAACTGAAACAGGTGACATTAACGCTGAAAGCTTGAAGTGGGGAGCCAATAGTGTGCTAACTGCTTTTGCATTGCCATCAAAGCTGAATTTCTTTAGCATCTTCTGCAAGTAGATCTTCTGTGTAAGTGTCAAACTCCCTTTCACCCTGTCTCTCTCGATCTCCATACCTAATATATTCTTTGCCTCTCCAATATCCTTTATCTCAAACTCGGATGACAGCTCACTTTCAACTTTTAACTTTCAACTTTCGAATAGCCGAAGAATTCCTGGAAGCAATACGCATATCGCCAACATATAAAAGCAAATATATGTGCTCACCATCATGTAGCTTGTGCATATAAACACATGGGTCATATGGGCTCCTCATGTACCCTCGGCCAGTCATAAAGCCGTCGAATCTCTTATACCATTGTCTTGGTGACTGCTTCAAACCATAAAGAGACTTCTTCAGCTTACAAACTAAATCTTCCTTTCCTGCAGCTTTGAAACTCTGGGGTTGTGTCATGTAGATCTCCTCATCTAAATCACCGTGTAGAAAGGTTGTCTTCACATCCATCTCGACCAAATCCAAATCCAACTGTGCCACCAACGACAATAAAATCCGTATAGACGAATGCTTCACAACGGGTGAAAATACCTCATTGTAATCAATGCCCTCAAGCTGTGCATATCCCTTGGCAACCAATCTGGCTTTGAACCTTATGTCCCCAATAGAAGATCCCTCCTTCTTCGTATATACCCACTTGCAACCAATAGCCTTCTTACCTTTAGGTAGATGTGCAAGTATCCAAGTATCGTTCTTCTGAAGAGACCGCATCTCCTCCTCCATAGCTTCCCTCCACCTGATCGAATCGGGGATAGACTCTGCCTCCTTGAATGTGGCCGGAACCATATCATCAACGACCTCCACTGATAATGCATATGCGACTATGACATTATTATACCTAGCTGGCCGACGAATCTCTCTCCTCGGTCTATCTGCTGCAATGGACCCCTAAGCATGACCCTGTTCATGAGTCCCATAATCCACTGTATCCTCTATCTGCCCGGCTGTCATCTCATCTCCTCCCAGTGTCACCTTTGTAGGAGCCTCAATGGATACAGTGCTCTCTGGAGTGAGTGGAGTCACATCATCCTCCACCTGCTGCGATATCTCTCCTGTCTGGTCTCCCTCTACCTGCTGAGGGGCTCGAGGCCTCATCATGTACGCCTCGTCAAATATGACATCTCTGCTAATAACTATTTTCTTGTCCTGTGGATCCCATAACTTGAAGCCTTTGACTCCATCTCTAAATCCCACAAAGACTGCTTTCCTCGCTCTCGGATTTAATTTACCATCACTGACATGATAATAAGCTGGACACCCGAATATCCGAAGCGACTCATAGTCACTAGCCACCGAATCAAACTAACGCTCTAAAGGAGTCTTCCCGTCTATCGCAGTGCACGACAACCTGTTCACGAGATGGCTCGCATAAACTAACGCCTCGGCCCAAAAAGATCTAGGCAATCCACTCTGTGTCATTATACACCGCACCTTCTCCAACAAGGTATGGTTCAATCTCTCAGCCACCCCATTCTATTGCGGTGTCTCTCGAACTGTGAAGTATCTTCTAATGCAGTGATCCCGACAAAACTACAGAAACGGATCACTCTTGTACTCTCCACCGTTATCTGAACATAGAGTCTTCACCTTTCTACCTGTCTGCAGCTCCACTTTCTTCTTCCACTCCTCAAAAATATCCAGGACCTGATGTTTATGCTTCATAGGATATACCCAATTCCTCCTAGAATAGTCATCAATGAAAGTGACAAAATAGTTGGCCCCACCAAGAGATGTGTTCTTGGAAGGACCCCAAACATCTGTGTGAATATAACCCAATGTACCTCGGGTGTTATGAACAGCGGTGCCAAACTTCACTCTAGTCTTCTTCCTAAGTACACCATGCTCACACAGCTCCATCTTGCAGGTCTTAGCACCTTTCAATAGCCCCTGTTTTGCCAATGACTGTAAGGACTTATTACTTGTGTGTCCAAGTTTCATGTTCCATAAGGTGGTAGTGTCCTCCTCTGTAGTGATAGAAGCTGCCAGACCCCCTGTAACTATCTTGCCCTTCAAGTAGTATAGGTTGTTTTCCCTGACACCTCGCATCACCACCATAGAACCTTTCGTGACCTTTACTGTAGCATCCTTTAAGATCACTCGATATCCAGCTGCCTCCAAAGTCCCAAGAGAAATAATGTTCTTCGTCAACTGCGGTACGAACCTCACTTTCTTCAACTCCCTCACTACACCATCATGCATCCTAATCCGGACTGAACCAATACCACCAATAGGGCATACATGGTCATTACTCATAAGCACGACATCCCCTCTTTCTAGCTCCTCAAAGCTAGAGAACCACTCCCTCTTAGGGCAGATGTGATATGTAGCTCCCGAATCCATCATCCACTCCGTGGAATCCGTATAGCAAACCGACGGTAAAGTAGGGCATGAATAGCCTGAAGAATCTGAATCTAATGCTCACCAATAGCTTTTGTAACATTCACCTCTGAAGCTTGTGCAGCTTTCCCCTTATTCTTCCCAGCTTTTTCTTTCCACTTTGGACAGTCAATCTTCTAATTTCCTTCTTCTTTACAATACCGACATTGATTTCTACCAACACTCTTATAGGCACTCCTATTCCTTGATTTTGAGCGGTTGAACTGACGATGGTTTGGATCTCGGCCTCGAACTGCTAACGCATCTCCCAATGCCTTCTCGAAGGGTTCACCATCAATCTTCCTCAACTCATAGTTCACCAAAGCTAAGGTCACCTCCTTGTAGCTGACTGTAGTTCTTCCATTGATCATAGTGAGAATGAACATACCATAATCATCTTCGGGCAACGAACACAGAAGCAACATTGCCTTGTCTTCATCCTCAACTATAATGTCCACATTGGCCATATCTGAAAGTAGCTTAGTGAAGTTGTTGACATGCTCCCTGATAGAAACTTCCCTCTTCATCTTGAACTGGTAAAATCTCTTCTTCAAGTGAAGCCGATTCTCAATACTCTTCGTAAGATATTTCTCATTGAGTGTTTCCCACATCTTCTTCACCGACGTCTTGTTCATAACATCATAAATAAGATCCGGTGTCAAGCATGACCTAATAACGCCACAAGCTCTACTGTTCATCTTCCTCCAAACCTTATCCTCCATATCTGCGGGTTTCTCTTTTAACTCAAGAGTTTCCTCCAAATTCTGTGTATCCAAGGCATCCATCATCTGACACCTCCACAATCCGAAATTGATCTTACCGTCAAACTTCGGAACATCAATCTTTGTGTTATTGATGCTCAGACTCTGTATCGTCTTTGTAAGAGACAAACCTGATATGCTTGCATCTCCCATGTTGTCGATCTAGCTCTAATACCAATTGTTGTGCGTGGCGGAAGCTTTTCTTATGCAACACGAACAATAACTCGAACTAAATCACAACTAATATGCAAACACAACCACAGCAAGAACAAACAATTTACGTGGTTCGGCAAGTTGCCTACGTCCACGGGACAAGGGGGAGGGAGTTCTTACTATTAGAAATCAGAGAATACAAGTAGAGTTACAAATCTCACCGATCAAACCCTGAAACAAAGCTCTTGATCTCTCATAACTCTCCCACAATTGGATGCAACAATCCTCTCTCAAAGAATGCTCAAATTCATCCTTGCTTAACCCTAACAAATCAGGTTTAGGGATATATATAACTTAGAAACGAATCGGGCCAAAAAACCGAAGCCCAGCCCAGAAATCATCGACGGTCGACCGTGACGGTCGACCGCGCAGGTCTCGCGGTCGACCGCGGTGGTCGACCGCGCAGGTAAACCCGAGAGTAAATCGATTACAGTCATCCACGGTCGACCGCCATCAACTCCGAATCCCACTAAGACTTCGTGCACGTTGGCGGTCGACCGCGGCGGTCGACCGCCAGACTTTCTGGCTTCTGTCTGGCTGATTCTCTGCTGTTTCCTGTATTTCTTCACATTCTTCTTGCAGTTTGGTGGTTTTTTGCGTAGACACAGATTGTTGTGAGCCATGATAAGGAAGAGAGAGAATAATGAAGATGATACGGGCAATTTAGGTATTTTTAAAGCTTGTAATTATAAGCTGATAGTGACAAAGTGGGTCTTGTAAAGAATTGTCTTTCTTAAGGGGGTAAACGGATGTGAATGTTCAATCCGGGTTGGGGAGACTTGATTTTAAATGCTAGGGAGGTGGAAACAATTTCCCATTTTCTTATGTAAACATGCAGAACTTCATGCTGTGTTCATGTTAATTTGTTGAGAATCAATGTTAATTTCTGATACGATTCTCTTGTGTGTTTTCAAATCTAAGAATCCTTCCTTTTGAATTGCTTAATTTGAGGATAAAATCTGGTAGGATTCGAGTGGGCCGCAGTTATATAGCTAGCAAAATCTCAAAATAAAATTAGGAAAAGCATTCAAGTGGGCTTCAGTACCATAACTGGATTGTTACCAAAAGAAAAAAAAGAAAACAATTGCAAGTAGGCTGCCCATTGCATAACAAGCCCGTTCTTAAAAAAATAGGTCAGCCCACTTAAACTCATTCTATCTTAAAACAGTTGGACCAGAAATGAGCACCCAGGCCTACTTATAGTTTTGGACTTGCTTTTGGAGTTTTTTTAGTTTTTTATTAATTGGATCAGGCTCACTTGTAGTGTTGGGATGATATTTAGAGCATCTCCAATAGTTTCTTCAAAAATTTCTGAAGAACGTGCTGCATTTATGACAAATCTCTCCCCGAATATTTGAAGAATACCCCAAATATGAGGAAGACTCTCCTTTTTTTCTCCTTCATCCCTATTTTGGTGAATGGGATGAGGAATCTGTTGGACAAAAAAAGCCCAAAATTCTCCAAAAATAAGAATACTAATAAAATGAGGAAGCTGTTGGAGATGCTCTTAGAATGTATTTTATTTTATTTTATTTCTTGGATTCACAATATTGTCACTAAAGTTTATTAAAGTATATGATGTATTGAAAAGAATTGATTGAAACAACATGTTATCAAGTAGCCTTTCTTGTGAAGATCAATTTATTTTAAGCATTAAAATGTAGTGGGTATATGGTTCATGCAAATATTAATCACCCCAAAGGAATGTTAATATTTAAATGAATCATATGCATACCTATGGTGATAAATATAAATAATTATTCAGTTTTATATGTGAATAATAAATCGGTCCATAGAAATGTTTATTGTTTGATATGTCGTATTGTTATTATTTGATCACTACACCAAGAGTACCATTTGTAAATTAATAATTCTATCCAAACACTAAATATTAATGTTGTGCTAGGTATCTTGATATGGGTATTGCCAATTTTGAACTCATAAATTTTGATTTTGTTTTTTATGTGAGCTTATTTATTTCCTTATATTGTTCTCTGATTCAATTGTTAGTTCTGCTTTAAATATCGCTACCAACATTAATTTCGTTCTTATGATGAATGGCACCAACTTCAAGTCATGGCAAGAGAATGTTATGATAGTTCTCGGAGTCATGGATCTCGACCTTGCATTAAGGCTTCCTTCTCATGCTCCTTTTACAGACAAAAGTTCCATTGATGAGAAAAGGGACATGGAGAGGTGAGAGAAGTCAAATCGCATGTGTATGATGATCATGAAGAGGGCCATTCAAGATGCATTTAGGGGCATTATGTCTGAGAAGATAACTACTGCCAAAAAGTTCCTTGAGGACATTGAGAAAAGATTTACTAAGAATAAAAGGCTAAAACTAATACACTTTTAATAAATATTATCTTAATGAGATACAAAGGGAAAGGGAACATTAGGGCGTACATCATGGAGATGTCTCATATTGCTTCAAAGACGAAAACACTTAAGCTTGAACTCTCTAAGAACTTACTTGTGCATTTGGTTCTTATATCTCTTTCCACACAATTCAGTCTATTCAAAGTGAGCTACAATGCCAAAAGGAAACTTGGTCTTTTAATGAGCTCATCTCACATTGTGTGCAAGAAGAGGAAAGGTTGAAGTAAGAGAAAATAGAAAGTGCTCATTTGGCTAGTATTTTCAAGGACAAAGGAAGAAAAGAATGAAAAATAAAGAAGCTATAGAAGTTCAACTACAAAAGAAACAACAAAAGGTAAATAATGGAGATAGTTGTTTCTTCTGTGGAGTTGCGAAATATAAGAAGGAAAACTGTACCAACTATCACGCATGTCATGCAAAAAAGGTACACTTTTTAATTTTATTTGTTCTGAGGTTAATTTATCTTCGGTACCTAGACACACGTGGTGGTTAGATTCTACTGTCACAACTAACATCAGTGTGTCTAAGCAGGGTTGCATGTGCTACCAAAAGCCAAGTGATAGTGAAAGATACATCTATGTGGATGATGGCAAGAAGGTTAAAGTTGAGACAATTGGGATATTTACATTATTGTTAAACTTTGGTTATTATTTAGATTTGAAAGAGACTTATGTAGTACCGTTATTTAGACAAAATTTGATTTATATTCCTGTATTAGACAAATTTGGTTACTTTTATTCTTTTAGAAATGATAAATTTAGTTTTTTTAGAATTTAAATTTGTTTGGTACCGATTTTTTATCTTATACTGATAACATTTATTTGCTTGATACAATTGTTTCATATCATAAAACTTTACAATTATGCACTCGAGGAGTAAAGAGAAAATTGACCAATGAGAAATCTGTTTCATTATGGCATAAGAGACTAGGTCACATCTCCAAAGGAGAATGAGAGACTTGTATCAGACGGGATTCTAGATTCTCTTGATTTTATAAACTTTAAAATTTGTACTAATTGCATAAAGGGGAAACAAACAAATATAAGGAGATTTGATACCAACAGGGCTACAGACGTCTTAGAACTGATACATACAGATATTTGTGGCTCATTCTCTATAGTTTCTTGGAATGATCAATAATATTTTATCACGTTTATAGACGATTTTTGCATTGTGGCTACCTTTATCTCATACATGAAAAGTCCCGATCACTGGACATGTTCAAACCTTTCAAAGTTGAAATTGATAACCAACTCAACAAAAGTATCAAAAGTGTCAGATCTGACCTTGGTGGTGAGTATTACGATAGATATGATAGTTCAGATGAACAACATCCAGAACCATTTGCTAAACTCCTAGAGGAGTGTGGTATCATCCCACAGTACACTGTTTGTGGGAAAATTTAAAGTAAAAAGAAATGAAGAAAAATTGATCTGTATTCCTTTAATCTCAATTACAATTAGATTTCCTGATTACAAAAGAGAAGAGAATTGATCTGAATTCTCTCCTTTGTTTAATTCTGGGTTCTTCACGGTAGCGATGAGATGCCTCCCTCGAATGCTCGCGTCGAGTTTGCTTCTCGTTGACGATCCGCACGTCTTGATTTACTGGAACGGTATCTCCTCCTCACGATTTGACGTTGTGGAGAACTTTGAACGAGTTTGAAACTCTATGAAAGAGTTGATTTAACCAAAATCGGTCTATAAGCCAAGGATGAAGAAAGCTCTTGTAGCCGAATGTTGCTGAGGGATAACGTCAATCTCCTCAAAAGCCTGCCCAAGGATCTCTTCTGTTGTTGCCAAGAAGTTCCAACAGACCGAACCCCTGAACTGAATTGATTTTCAGTTATTTATAGGGGATTAAGGGGTGTAACCACCTCTTTAATTCACTCCTAAGTGGGGCTAATAGGATGTAACCGCCCCCCTTAAATCACTCCTGAGTGGAGTTGTGATCCCCTCAGATCGTGGGAAACGGTTTTGAAACTGTTCAGCTCAGGTTTGAACGAGTCAAACGCAAAATCCATGTTCTTGTGTGAATTCTGTGTTCAAACGCAGTGTCTGGAAGCTTGAACGCAGTGTCTGAAAGCTCGGACGCAGCGGCTGGAAGCTACGTTGGCATCTTGTTGGAAGCTGCGTTTGGCGGCTTGGAAGCTGCGTTTGGCAGCGGATGGAAGCTGCGTTTGGTAGCGGATGGAAGCTACGTTGGCAGCATGTTAGAAGCTGTGTTGGCAGGATTTAAGAGCTACGTTTGGCAGCGGATAGAAGCTGCGTTGGCAGCTTTGGAGGCTGCGCTTGAGCTGCGTTCGTAGCTATGAACATGGTGCGTCTTGATGCTAGTACGCGTGGAGGACTCCCACGTCTTGGTTTGAAGAGACCGTCGATTTGTAGTCTCTTTCTGTCAAAGCGTTGCAAAGATCGTCGTTTTGTAATCTTTGCTTTAGCTCTTTGATATGTGAGAGTCGTCAGATTGTAACTCTCGATGTTGATTGTGAAGGCTGTTGATTAGAGCTTTCATCAGTTGTTGCGAAGGTCGTCAGATTGTAACATTCATCAGTCTACGTGAAAGTCTTCAAATTATAACCTTCTGGAAGTCGTCAGAGTATAACTTTCATCATCGATATTTTGATGGGGATCAGCTATCTATTGTGATTTTTTGACAGCCTACATACACCATGCCTGGTTCTCCTATCATAGTATCATGAATGGTGTTGCCAAAAGATGAAACAGAATGCTCAAGAACATGGCAATGAGTATGATTAGTCATTCCAACTTATCAGAATCTCTCTGGGGAGAAGTATTAAATACTACAGCTTACATACTCAATAGAGTACCCGCAAAAATGACTACCAAAATCCCTTATGAACTTCGGATAGGCAAAAAGCCTAGTCTGAAGTATTTATACATTTAGGGATGTCCAGCTAAGGCTAGGCCTTATAGGCGATATAAAAAGAAATTGGACTCTAGGACGGTCAGCTGCTACTTTATTAGTTACTCTGAGAGATCCAGGGGTTATAAGTTTTATGATCATGTTTCCAAGTTAATATTTGAGACGAGAAATGCCCGGTGTTTTTTTAGGATGTTGAGTTTGCAAGGGGCATATAAAGTTAAGGACTTTGTCTTTGAAGAGGAATATGTTAATATTCTCATAGCTGCTATTGACATTGATCATGCTTCTATTCCTGACATTGTTTAAGAAACAGATCTAAATCAAGACAATGTCATAGAACCTCTCGTTCCAGAAATTGTTGCAAAAGAACAAACTTTGTCACTTCAAAAACCTGTTCCATTAAGAAGATCAGCTAGAGAAAGGAGAGGTGCGATTCCAAATGATTACATTATATTACTCTAAGAACGTGAGAATAACATCGGTATGATGGAAGATGATCCAATCAATTTCCGTCAAGCCATGAATTGTTCTAAATCTAAACAGTGGATTGATGCCATGAATGAGGAGATAAAGTCTATGAAGGACAATAACATCTGGGATCTTGTCACGTTGCCTGAAGGTGTGAAGTCCATTTGTTGTAAATGGATCTTTAAAACTAAGAGGGCGTTGACTATAAAGAGACTTTCTCTCCGGTTTCATCAAAAGACTCTTTCAGGATGATAGCGGTATTTGTGACATATTTTGACATTGAGGTACATCAGATGGATGTAAAGAGTGTTTTTCTCAATGGTGACATTGATGAAACAATTTATATGGTGCGGCCAAAAAACTTTGTTTTGAGAGAGGCAAAGAAGATGGTTTGCAAATTAAAAAAATTCATCTATGGGCTTAAGCAAGCTCCTCGTTAGTGGTATTACAAGTTTTATCAAGTTATCATCTCATTTGATTTTGAAATGAATGTAGTCGATAATTGTGTATACCACAAGTTAAGTAGGAGTAAACATATTTTTCTAGTTTTATATATCGATGACATATTGCTTGCTAGTAACGATATATGCTTATTGTATAGAATTAAGAGATTTCTGTGAAAGAATTTTGAGATGAAAGATCTTGGGGATGCCTCTTTTGTATTGGGCATACAGATACACCGGGATCGCTCTAGGGGTATACTTGGGTTATCACCAAAAAGCTATATCGAGAAGGTTCTTAAAAAATTTAGCATACAAAATTAAAGCCAGGTGACACCCCTGTGGCTAAAGGAGATAAGTTCAGTCTCAATCAATACCCCAAGAATGATTTTGAGATTAAAAAGATGCAGCAGATTCCTTATGCATCAACAATGGGGAGTCTAATGAATGCTCAAGTATGTACGCATTCGGATATTGCGTACATGGTTGGAATGTTAGCTAGATACTTGAGTAATCCTGGAATGGATCGCTAGAAAGCAGCCAAGCGGGTCTTGAGGTATATGCAGAGAACAAAAGAATACAAGATCATGTATCAGAGGTCAGACCAGTTAGAGATTATTGGGTATTCTAACTCCGGTTTTGTTGGATGCCAAGATAGCATGAAATCTACTTCATGTTATATCTATCTACTTGCTGGAGAACCTATCTCTTGGAAGAGTGCTAAGTAGACACTCATAGTTTAATCCACTATTGTTGCTGAGTTTGTAGCATGGTATAAGACGTCTAATCATAGAATATGGCTATGAAATTTTTATCACCGGGCTACAAATTGTGGATGGCGTTGAAAGGTTACTTAAATTATCTTGTGAAAATAATTCAGCAGTGTTGTATTCCAACAACAGGAGCTCGACGAAGTTGAAACATATAGACATCAAGGTCCTAGTTGTTAAAGAAAGATTTTGGAGTGAACTTGTGTCTATAAAGCACATTGAGACAAACTCCATATTGCAGATCTGCTATTTAAGGGATTACCACCCAAGGTCTTTCATGAGTACGCTGCTCATATGAGTGTTTTATATCTTTAGAATGTGTCATTTTAGTGGGAGTTTGTATTTTAGATGCTTTTATTTATAGACACATTTGTTATGATTTTATGGATATTGTATGGTTATTTACTGCAGTATAAAGTATTCAGTTGATATTCACTCTGATTTTTGGTATGTTTTGATCACACTAAGGTTTTAAGGAGGACAAGGTGGAAATAGGCATGTTCAGATCATACTACATGAAATTTTCATGCTACACATTCATGCTTGATTTGTGTTGTTGGTTGTATTGATATATGTAACCATTGATGAGTCTAGTTGCGACAAATGCAATAAAGATTGCCTTGAACATAATTCACATTTATATAGTAAAATATATGGCCCAAGTGGGAGATTGTTGGATTTATATCCAATGATGGGCCAATATATTAATTAAATATGTATTGTGTGCTATCAATTAAGGTTAGTCCATTAAAGTAATCTAATTTAGGATTTGGCTTTTTAATGCATAATTAAAGTATGAGCCTCCTATGTGTAGAGACCAAAATATAATTGTTAATTTTATAATGGACTAAATTAATAATTATAAATAATTAGATTCAGTTATAAATAGGATTGTGGTTCCCCAAATCTCTACGCACGATCTCTTTCTAATTTCTCATCTTTAGAAAGACTAGGATTTCTCTAAAGGATGATATATATATACATAGAAGATTTGGAAGATCTACATATCAAAACTTAAGAATCACATCCTACTCTATAGATTCAGGTATGGTCCTGCATCTTTTTAATTATCTCAATAGTTTAACATGAACAATCTTGGGATTGATTAAGGTTTCATCTCTTTAAGTAAATAAATTTTCTTTTTGATCTAACACTTCATACTCTGCTCATTTCTAGTTCATAATGGTTTTGTGGTAAGTGTGTTATTCTTTTTTATTTTATAAATTTTTCACGAGATACTTGCAATAAGTTTTATTATTACTATTATTATTGCGGGGCAATTAATTTATAGTTGTTGCAAATGTTAATTAAATTGTAATTATTCATTCTCAACCTCTTGGACTAAAGTGAACTTAATCTCCAGCAGCCTATGGGTTCAAACTATTTCTGAGGCTACTCAAACGAACTAGTTCTCGCTATCAAAATGGGCAGATTTCAGCTAACAAGAGTCAGATGATATAATAATTAAAACTTCATTGGTCAGATTATTACTTGAATATTTAGCAAACCCTCTTCTTGATATGTGCATTGAAGATATGCTATTGATTGTCAAGTGTCTTCTTTGTTCCACCGTCTTTGAGACAGATGAGCTTATTACAATGAGTTATCACCTTCATCTTTCCTCGAGAAAGTGGAACTATTTGCTGGGAAGGGGTAAACTCTTCAGAATATTGATAGTTCAAGTGGACAGAAAGCAAAGAAATGCTTACTTTTCCCAAGTGATAATGTAGGTGTTGTTATTTGAGAAAGCTCATCAGGTTGATACACTTGCTGATGTTTGCGTCAGGAATCAATTTCATTCCAGCTTCCATTTACAATGTTTATCATTTACAATGAAAACAAAAGAGTGAGCCTTTTTATAAGACTTTTCCTTACAAAGAAAACAAATAGAAAATTTCCCTAGAAACACACGAGAGGCTATTTATTAGTCGCTGCTTGCGTAGGATCTTTACCTGTGTCGGGGACACTTTAGCCTGTGAATCACCGATTCAACGATCCAGATTGATCGTGAAGAAGGCTTGGTGTTATTTTTTTGTTTTATAAACAAGAACATAAGTGGATATCTCAGCAATGTAAGATAAACACTCTTCTGGAGATCAAAGCGATGTTTGAACTCAAGGAAATGACTGAAACCCTTTGGATCTCTCGAATATGATGAAGAAACTCTCTCTTTTACTCAGAATTTCACCAAGATCCATGTCTCTCCCTTTGAAATTCATGAGTCCTTACTCTCAAATCTACCAAAATGTTAGTCCGTTCGCACGTACCTCAGTGCCATTCACAAGTGCGTGAGGGGGGATATTTATAGGCCTCAGAAGTCATGTTTGAAGATAAGAATTCGTAACTGACCATCGATCTGGTGGATTTTTAGTTTATAACGATCTCCCCATGTTTATGGATACTCCCAAGCAGTTATGGAGCAACATAGACCGTACGAAAATTGAGAAATCTATTAGAAAACACATCGTGTCTCGTTACTATATACAAGACACATTGAGGTGTTTATTGAGGTGTCTTAGATTCTGAGACACCTTGAGGTGTCTTCAAATTCGAGACAACTTAGGGTGTCTCACCAGGTGTGAGACAGCTTCGTCGCTTGTCGTTTTGTTATTTTGCGTGTTCCTATGCTTCTTCTTAGCATCAGATAATCTTTCCTGACTTAGATGATGACGTTCTTTGCCTTCTCTTCATTTTGAGCTGTGTTCGGGACCCATAAGTAATTTTTGATGCCTATAGCTGATATTATTAAGCTTGGTTGTCTCTTGTAGTTTGATGATCTGCAGTGAGAATCTTGATGAAGATCAAGAACCTACAACTTTTTGTGGGTATGAGGAGCTTTTTGTTTTTTCATTCTTGGTTAGTGATACTAGCTATATTTTTTTCGGTACTTTCACTTTGATCTTTGCTAGGTGAACCATAAAGATTAGTAGATGTCATGATAGAACTTTGGCCTTTGTTATATGAAGTTTTTTTCCTCGTGTGAAGTATTATTTGTACTGCCAGTTTGTGGAGTATTATTTAAACAGTCCATGTCGTGGATTGTTCTCAGTATTGATTATTTTCATTCGATAACTCTATGTTAAAAGAAGTTAGATATCATGATAATATGTTTTCTTTACTTTTAAGGGAAAATTTCTTCTAGCCCCAAAAATAACAAGAACTATGCCTGCCCCCAAGACTTTTTCAAAGTTCACAAAACCTCCAAAATCAAAATCCTAAATCCTTTAGCCCCCTCCGGTTGGAATTGAACCCCTCATGTGTACTTTCAAACATGCAAGACCAAAATACACTCACTCACTCTCTCTAGCAATCAGGGGTGCAGACGGGAGATCTGGTCATTGGAGTCGCAGTACCTATAGCCATTAATGGTGATTAGAAAGGGGTTTTGGAGAGAAAAAACCTCATTTCCCTCCAAATTCTAACCATCTTCTATTTCCCCCCTCATTTTTTTACCCTCCCCCCCCAACCCCCCCCCCCCCCCCCCAAAAAAAAAAAATCCTCTTTGCTTACCCCAACTACTTTCTCCCAACCATTTAATTCTCCTCCATAAAACCTCTTTGATTCTTCAACTACTTTTCTTCAAAATAACGGAAAGATCCCTCCTTTGTATGGTTACAAAGACAAAGCAACGAAGAGGGTGGGGGTGTTTTTATAGTTATCAATGACTCTATAGAAATTATTAACTTGAAGTATCAAGTGTCCCAAAGGCTTAAACTATCATTGTAATCTATTTCATTGAAATTCATATCCAAAAAGGAAAAGAAGTTCAGTTTTGCAATTGAAAATGATGACGACTTGAGCTTGATGTTCAAGTATTATCGTTGTAATGGATTTACAGACATAAACTTATATACTAGCTCCACTACGGATTCCTCAACTTCTCAGAATACTCAAACTTCTCTAGAAAATATGTAACCATTTTAAAAACTTTAATTTTCTTATGAGTTGGTTGTTAAGGTTATGAGTTGGTTATTAAGCTTATATAAGTTGGTTGTTAACCTTAATAGATAGTTATGAGTTAGTTGTTAGCCTTATGAGTTGGTTGTTAAGGTTATTAGTTAGTTGTTAATCTTAGTAGATAGTTATGAGTTGGTTGTTACTCTTGCGAGTTGTTTGTTAACCTTAGAAGATAGTTATGACTTGGTTGTCTAACTTAGTAGATAGTTGTTAACTATATAGTTAATTTATGTATTAAAGTGTCTTCTCACTTTTACAAGATTATTCCGACAGAAAATTCATGATGCATAGTTGCTACACTCAACCAACCATGTAATGATGAGCGTATTCCTAATGACAATCTCACTGGCAACTCGATCATGATGATAGAAAACATGGTTAATAATCAAACCAACATTCCAGCTGAGTGCACACAACCATATGTGCAAAGGGATAGAAATTTGATAGTGTTGTTAAACTTAGATTAGCACTTCAATACTATCTAATTGCCAAAAGGTTCGAGTATGATTTTTACCATAATGAACAAAAAAGTATAAGAGTGCATTGCCAATACAAGGACACACGAAATTGCTCTTGGACGTAGTTTGCTTCCCCACTCCAAAATTCCTCAATTATTTATATAAAGAAATTCGATGCTACTCACACTTGCAATCAACATGGAGCTAATGATGGTAACTCAAGGGCATCACACAAGTTCATTACAAGCCAAATATGATCTATTTTGATGGTTAGGCCAGATCATTAGCTAATTAATATCAAGAACAACTTACTCTCATAGTACAACATCAAGATTAGTTATAGCAAAGTGTGGCAAAGCAAAGAAAGAACATAGCAGGACCTGTTCAGTGACGATGATAAGGCTTACGATTCACTAAGATGGTAAAATTTATCTTATTAAATAAGTATTTATACCTTAGTTGGCATGCCTTTGTCATCCTTAACTATTAGTTGTTAAGATTATGAGTTGGTTGTTAACCTTATGAGTTTGTTGTTAACCTTATGGATTGGCTGTTGACCTTAGTAGATAGTCATTAGTTGGTTGTTAACCTTATGTGTTGATTGTTAAGATTATGAGTTTGTTGTTAACCTTATGACTCAGCTGTTAACCTTATGATGTGGTTGTTAAGGGAATGAGTTGGTTGTTTACTCATACGTTGGTTGTTCAACTTTGTAGATGATTCCTAGAAGCAATCAGTTGTTAAGGTTAGGAGTTTGTTGTTAACCTTTGTATGCATCTTAGTTGTTAAGGTTATGGCTTTATTGTTATGATTACAATAATGAGGGTAATCTTAATGATTACTTGTTATATTTATGCAGGTGTGGAGTCTTGGTTCTTGCCACTAATCTAGAAAGATGTGTTGTCATTGACGATAATGACGGCACGTTTAGGCATTTATCCATAAGTTATAATGCTTGTATTGAAGGCTTCATTGATGGATGTATACCTCTATTGTTTTTAGATAGAATATTTCTTAAAGACCGCTAAAGAGGTATATTATTTAGTGCCATAAGATATGACGACAACCAAGGAATATTTCTTCTTGGTTATTGCGTATGCAACTAGGAGAATGAGGAGAATTAAAAATGATGAACTTACAAGGAGTGTGGTCTGTTTGCTGTGAAAGTTGCTGTTTTTATTGCTATCGAATCTATTATAACTTTAGTCGTTACAATAAACTCGAATGAAATAAAAAGTCGATCTTTTTATAAGATCTCCTTACACAATAAAAATAAAAAAAGTTTATAACTTTATAAAACAAACACAGAGATCGTTCTTCGGTCTTCTGCTTGCGTGGGTGTCTTTGCCTGTGCCGGGGTTTATCCGTGGACCACCGTCGATCAGATCAGATTGCTGAAAAATTGGGCAGAGCTTCGTCTATCCGCGAAGGGATCGAGAAAACTTGAAGCGCCTATCTCGGATAAAATAAGATATTTGCTCTTCTTAGTATTATCGCAAAGGGACAATACTAAGGATTGGGTACGGGTGATGTAGATCTGACGAATCTCCCTCTCTTACGTTGTAGAACTGAATCCGATCTCCCCTTCTCCTCTCTAAAATCCGTGCACCTTCAGTCTTCAATCCGGCAGGGCTTCGCCGAGACACGAGAATTCCAGATTTGATAGAAAGCTGACAAAAATATCTACAATTTTCATGTTTTGGGTTTCTTTAGATTCAAAACGGATCATGATCAAAAAAGCTCCATAAGTTCCGAGACACCTTAGGGTGTCTCGGCCAAGTCAAGACACCCCAAGGGTGTCTTGGCGCTATTTTAGTCATAACTTCCTCATATGACCTCCAAATGATCTGATTCCGGATTTGTTGGAAATCTGACAAAAATATCTACAACTTTCCTATTTTGCGTTTCTTCAGATTCAAAACGGATCATGGTCAAAAAAGCTCCACAATTTCCGAGACATCTTAGGGTGTCTCGGCCAAGTCAAGACACCCCAAGGGTGTCTCGGCGCTATTTTAGTCATAACTTCCTCATATGACCTCCAAATGATCTGATTATAGATTTGATAGAAAGCTGCGAAAAATATCTACAACTTTCATGTTTGGTGTTTCTTTAGATTCAAAATGAATCATGATCAAAAAAGCTCCACAAGTTCCAAAACACCTTAGGGTGTCTCGGCCAAGTCAAGACACCCCAAGGGTATCTCAGCGCTATTTTAGTCATAACTTCCTCATATGACCTCTAAATAACCTGATTGTAGATGGGTTGGAAAGCTGACAAAAATATCTACAACTTTCCTGTTGTTAGTTTCTTCATATTCAAAAAGAATCATTGTCAAAACAGCTCCATAATGTCCGAGACACCTCGGGTGTCCCGGTTCAGCCTGAGACGTTCCGTTATGCCCGTTTGTTCGTTTTCGCCGTAACTTCTTCATCCGAACTCGGATTTGAACGATTCAAAGTGCGTTGGGAAGCTGACGAGGTGTTCTATAAGATCCAATGATTAGATCATCTGTTGAATATATGAAACACGAAGGGCGTTGTTCCTTTTGTAAACATCACGGGGTTCTTGATTAGCCTGTGTCTTCGTTATTCCGAAATCCTGTCAGCTCACGTAGTTCGTTGGTTCACTTCAAGCATTCACCGACATCAGTCGAACTCCTGTGAACCAGATAGTGATGTTCATTATCGTTCCTTCACACTAAGTTGTTCGTGGAGACCTATAGGCAATTTTCGATGCCTACAGATACCCCCTCCAAAGCGTTCAGACTCGTTTCTTTTATAGAAGAGGCTGGAATACTTTGGATGTGATTGATCCAGCTTTCAGTCAGCATAAAGGACCTATAGTTAGCTTCAACTCTTGGCTCCTTTGATTTTCGATCTATTCGATGCTTTGACGAATAACCGAAGTTCTTCCGGCCATGCGTTTATCGTCTGGCCATCGTCGGAATCTCGAGTCTATCACTAGTGAGTTGAGTTTGGCTCGTGTCATTGAGTTAACTTTGAATTGACTATCTCTGTCATATTGTGCTGACTTAAGGTTTCAGATTATCGTATGTTAACTTTTTGTCACAACGCGTTGACTGGCGTTGACCTAGGGTTACGCGTTGACCGGCATTGACCCTAGGGTTCCGAACGTCAAATGTTGACTTTTTGTCGCAACGCGTTGACTGGCGTTGACCTAGGATTACGCATTGACCGGCGTTGACCCTAGGGTTCCGAACGTCGAATGTTGACTTTTTATCGCAACGCGTTGACTGGCGTTGACCTAGGGTTACGTGTTGACCGGCATTGACCCTAGGGTTTCAAACGTCGAACATTGACTTTTTGATCGCAACGCGTTGACTGGCGTTAGCCTAGGGTTACGCGTTGACCGGCGTTGACCCTAAGGTTTCGAACGTCGAACATTGACTTTTTTATCGTAACGCGTTGACTTGCGTTGACCTAGGGTTACGCGTTGACCGGCGTTGACCCTAAGGTTTCGAATGTCGAACGTTGACACAGTTTATACTCGTACGTTTACTGGAGTATGCACAGTTTAAGCTCTTAAGGTATTGGAGCACGGCGGTCCCAAGTGTCGGGGTTACAGGACCAACTGTTAAAGCTGATTCATCTGCATTTATGGATCTTATTTTAATGTTGTTGGATAATCGAGTCACGAGACCAACTAATAGAGCTGATGCATCAATGACTCGCACTTATAGAATTTTTTGCAAATTCTCAGCCATCAACGGGTTTGATATGTCTTTACCGATTACCGTTTGAATCGGACTAGCATGTGAATTATTAAAACCCGTCTCACATGTAACGTTGTGCTAAGAGAATTGCTTTTCTTAGGCTTGATGCTATGACTTTGAATACATAGACTTAACCATTTTTTTTATAGGGAAAAGGTACCCCGCGCCGTGTACTAGACGACGACTTATCCCTTCTTAGGCTTCGGGATAAAATTCCCCAAGTTTAGACCTTGGTGTCTTTTTCAATCGGTGAAAGACTAAACCGGCGACGCGTGTTAGGCGTAGACTTATCTCTATTTAGGAGTTGAGATAAAATTCCCCGTGCACAAAGTGCCCGGATTAGAAGTTGGAAATTGTGTCTTTTATCGGAACAAAGACGGACTGGAAAACGGGAGAGGAAGAATTTTATATTCTATCTCCCGGGACTGAAGAGGAAGAATTTTATATTCTATCTACAGTCGGAAAGGAAACTCAAGGTGGGATATCCACCCCAGACTCCGAAAAGATGAAACTAAGAGTGGGATCTCCACTCCGAGTATCGAAAAGATTCGGATAACCCTAACTGTCGGAAGGTTTGATTACCGAACTAAGAATGAATTTCTCATTTATCGAGAGTGAATTGTGGTTTTAGTCCTAACTGTAGGAAGGTTTGACCAAGCAGGAGTTTGAGATGACCCTAACTGTAGGAAGGTTTGATCACTCGATTTGAAAGTGGACCTCTCCTTCATTGGAGGAATCGAGAGGGGATTTTGGTTTTGGGACTCTAACTATGAAAGTTTTGAGTGCACGAACATAGCGGAAGTTTGAATTTGATAGAATTTGGTGGTCCCACCGTCAATTAGTCTGATCGGTAGGGGACTTAGTGTTCATCACTTTGTTCATATTGATCGGGTGATCCCTAAGAGTATTAACATTCTTTCGGGAACTTCCCGTTACACGAATTATCCACCCCCAGCTTTCTTGCAAAACTGGGTGTAACGAGGAGTACGTTATCCTCAATCGCATGTTCAGGTTATCCTTGAGAATATATGGTTCTCTAGGAACTTCCCGTTACATAAATCGTCCACCCCCAGCTTCCTCTGCGGAATTGGTTCGGATATTATTCTTAGTTACCTGACCGGGTTATTCTTAAGAATATTAGCGTAATATTCTCCAGGAACTTCCTGTCAAAAGTGGGAAACAGTTTAGACTCATATACCTATTGGAGTATGTAGGGAGCAGTTTAACCTCATGCACCTGTTGGAGGATTAAGAAGCAGTTTATACTCGTATACTCTTCGGAGTGCCGCCGTTCTTAATTGGCTTATCCTAGCGTTATGACGCCGGCTTCAACCAAGGTTTGGATGCTATTCTTTAAAGTAAAGCAAGCCTTGGTGGGATGAAGGATCCTCCTGTGGTACACGCAGTACTTCGGATCTGCAGTATCGTCAGCTTCCTCCTGATTCATGATGGGTGGCAGCTTTATCTTGTTGTTTTCAAGCAAGGTTTCGAAGATGGCTGTAACGTCCTCGTCCTTGAATGAGTACTCTTTTTGGAGCCTCGGATCCGAATTCTTCTGTTGTCTTCGGAGCTGTTGTTGTGACGTTTGATTAACGTCAATAACTGTTGTGGGTGCCTTCCCTTCATCATGAGACACGAGACTCGAATTCAGAGGGTTAACCATCAGTTGGTTTCTTTCGACCTTCCTCCTTCTGAGGAAGCGTTCGGCCTGCTCTCCACACACCTTCAACTCTTTCCAGGTATTGAGCGGCTCTACTCCCATAACGTCCAAGACTTGTTATGACAGGTCTGCAAGACGAATTCCTCCGTTACGGGATCCTTGCAGTTCATTGCCTGATTGCGGAAGCGTTTGATGAAGGTATCCACCGACTCTCCGTCTTTTTGTTTCTCATCGAAGAGTGTCCTGATCGACACTTCAGCATCATCATCGAAGAAATGAGTGAGGAACATGCTCTCCAGGTCCTCCCAGCTGTTGATGCTTCCGGGCTTGAGACGGCGGTACCAATCGAAGGCGGGCCCGCGAAGGGTGCCAACAAATGACCGAACCATCAGAGGCTCCTTGCCAGAGATCACTCCCAAATGGGACTTGAAATAGATCAGGTGCTGAGTGGGGGAACCTTTCCCGTCGAACGGCGTGAAGTTGATAGGGTTGAATTTCGTCGGATACGGGATCGAATCCCACTCTTTCGGGTAAGGACACGGAATGCCGGTCTTCTTCACCTCTCGGGCAGACATCAGGGCGTTAATTTTTCTTTCGAGATCCTTCATCTTTTCGGCCTCATCTATATCTTGTTTTGGACAATTTTCGAGAGGAATAATATGGCCACCCCCAGTGTTATCATCATTGGTGGGTCCATCCCCAGCGTCGTTATTTTTAGTGGGGCCACCCCCAGTATTTTTGGGTGATGCGTCGGCCATGATGATTTCGTCCACTTCCGGATTGCTGTCAACTGCGGCGTTCTGGGTGAGACGGCTGGATTCAACTAGCTGATTTGACAAAACTCGGATTTGTTGGTTGTGTATTTGTCTCATCTCCTGCATAGCCATTTCCATTTCGATTTTGAATGCTTCTTTCTGCTTGGCTAGAGCATCCTCAATGATTTTGGCTATTTGCTCGGTGTTGACCATGAACACTTCTCGAGCTTGCCCTATGCTAGACGTTGTATCGTCGGAGGCGAGTGCGGAATAAGAATCTGAGAGTTCATCGTCGGAATGGGCTCCTTCATGGATCCCATGGTCGCCGTTATATCCGACGGCTTCCAGCTGAAGCTGAGCTATTCCCGAATTGACTCTGCTTCCTGGAGAAAAATTAGGGTCGGAACCACTTGAAACAATTGGAGATTTTCCCTTGTTGACCATGTTGATGGTAACTTCTGGGAATTCATCATCTCGAGCAACCGATCCTCTTTGGTGGAAACGCCTTGATTTGGGCTTCGTCGTTCCATCGGAGATTCTCTCGAATATCGAGACCCTCTGCGGAGCGGTCTTGGGGCAGCTACACGTTGATAATACTGCCCTAATAATTTTGATATACGGATAACGTTGCGGTCGGAGTAACCTATCAGCTGCTCACATGGATTCTCAGGTATAATGCGTTCGTCTGTCTGACGTGTTTTCTTCTGAGTAAACATTGCCTTGTTGGCGTCTGCAAGAGTCGCACGTTTGGAATCACACATTTGTGAGAGTGAAAGCTTAACGGGCTCCTGATTTTTTGCACGCACCGCCAAGCGGGCCGTTGCAGAAATCCATTTATTAGGAGGTCGCGTACGACCCCCAGTCCGGATATTGGCTCGAAGCTCCTTCAACGATCTCCAGCTTTCCTTAACAAGCGCTTTTCCTCGATTCTCGGGTAGAGCACCGATACGATCCTTCAGAGGAATCCTAAACTTGGGGAAATCCGCGTTGCGGTAGGGCTTCATCGGAGGTTCGGGATCTGAAGTTGACGAAGGCCAAAGAGCAACGTCGCCTGCTTTTGCTTTAGGCGCTGATTTGGCCTTTGGCACCCAAACTTGTTTGGATCTCGGCGATCTCTTAACTGCCTCTTCCTTTTGCATTTCTTGTGCTTTTCGCACAAGGGTCCGGGCATGCGCAAGCAAGGTGCGGCACTTCTGGATTCGCTCCTCGAGAGTAGAACGGGTTCTTTGGACACGAACCCATCCGTTAATTGGAGATCGAGAGGAGGATTCCGATGCTGGTCGTAGCAACAGATTAGCCACTTGGCGCTTTCTGAACTCCAGATCTGCTTGGTAATGGAGTCCATCCACCTGATCCAAAGCCTTGGCGAATTGGCGCGCGAGGCGTTGTCGTTTCCTTTGACGTGCCTTCTTTGATAGAGTTGGCGCGCCTTCAGCAGTCGACTCCTTAATCGTGAAGTAGTTCAGATCTGCAAATTTGGCTTCATTGAACGCCGGTGGATCATTGCAAGGTGCAACAGCAACAGCGGCGGAGAGATCGTCTTCTTGGATCTTCAGATCTGAAGACCAGCAAATCTTTCTGGAGAAGGAGGCACTCCTGCACTTGCCAGGAGAGGCGGATCTGGAGGAGGAGGAGGAAACGTACTCCTCGAACTTTTGCTGGTCGAATTCATATTCGACCTCTTCGAGCACCGGGATCTTGATCGTCGGCTGCGGCGGGATCTTGATCATCGGCTGCGGCACGACAGCTTCGGCAGCGAAGCTGTTGGCTTCTACTGTGGTCGCTAGTTTGTTTGCGGTGAAATTTGCTGTTTTCATTACTATCGAATCTATTACAACTTTAGTCGTTACAATAAACTCGAATGAAATAAAAAGTCGATCTTTTTATAAGATCTCCTTACACAATGAAAATAAAAAAAGTTTACAACTTTATCAAACAAACGCAGAGATTATTCTTCGGTCTTCTGCTTGCGTGGGTGTCTTTTCCTGTGCCGGGGTTTATCCGTGGACCACCGTCGATCAGATCAGATTGCTGAAAAATTGGGCAGAGCTTCGTCTATCCGCGAAGGGATCGAGAAAACTTGAAGCGCCTATCTCGGATAAAATAAGATATTTGCTCTTCTTAGTATTATCGCAAAGGGACAATACTAAGGATTGGGTACGGGTGATGTAGATCTGACGAATCTCCCTCTCTTACGTTGTAGAACTGAATCCGATCTCCCCTTCTCCTCTCTAAAATCCGTGCACCTTCAGTCTTCAATCCGGCAGGGCTTCGCCGAAACACGAGAATTCCAGATTTGATAGAAAGCTGACAAAAATATCTACAATTTTCATGTTTTGGGTTTCTTTAGATTCAAAACGGATCATGATCAAAAAAGCTCCACAAGTTCCGAGACACCTTAGGGTGTCTCGGCCAAGTCAAGACACCCCAAGGGTGTCTCAGCGCTATTTTAGCCATAACTTCCTCATATGACCTCCAAATAATCTGATTTAGGATTTGATGAAAAGCGGAAAAAAATATCTACAACTTTTATATTTTGAGTTTCTTCAGATTCAAAACGGATCATGGTCAAAAAAGCTTCACAAGTTCTGAGACACCTTAGGGTGTCTCGGCCAAGTCAAGACACCCCAAGGGTGTCTCGGCGCTATTTTAGTCATAACTTCCTCATATGACCTCCAAATGATCTGATTCTGGATTTGATAGAAAGCTGACAAAAATATCTACAACTTTTCTATTTTAAGTGTCTTCAGATTCAAAACGGATCATAGTCAAAAAAGCTCCACAATTTCTGAGACATCTTAGGGTGTCTCGGCCAAGTCAAGACACCCCAAGGGTGTCTTGACGCTATTGTAGTCATAACTTCCTCATATGACCTCCAAATGATCTGATTTTGGATTTGATGGAAAGCTGCGAAAAATATCTACAACTTTCCTGCTTTGTGTTTCTTCAGATTCAAAATGGATCATGGTCAAAAAAGCTCCACAAGTTCCGAGACACCTTAGGGTGTCTCGGCCAAGTCAAGACACCCCAAGGGTTCTCGGCGCTATTTTAGTCATAACTTCCTCATATGACTTCTAAATGATCTGATTGCAGATGGGTTGGAAAGCTAACAAAAATATCTATAACTTTCCTGTTTTGAGTTTCTTCATATTCAAAACGAATCATTGTCAAAATAGCTCCACAATGTCCGAGACACCTCGGGTGTCCCGGTTCAGCCTAAGACGTTCCGTTATGCCCGTTTGTTCGTTTTTGCTGTAACTTCTTCATCCGAACTCGGATTTGAACGATTCAAAGTGCGTTGGGAAGCCGACGAGGTGTTCTATAACTTCTTCATCCGAACTCGGATTTGAACGATTCAAAGTGCGTTGGGAAGCCGACGAGGTGTTCTATAAGATCCAATGATTAGATCATCTGTTGAATGCATGAGACACGAAGGGCGTTGTTCCTTTTGTAAACATCGCGGGGTTCTCGATTAGCCTGTGTCTTCGTTATTCCAAAATCCTGTCAGCTCACGTATTTCGTCGGTTCACTTCAAGCGTTCACCGACATCAGTCGAACTCCTATGAACCAGATAGTGATGTTCATTATCGTTCCTTAACACTAAGCTGTTCGTGAAGACCTATAGGTAATTTTCGATGCCTACATGGTCCATACTATATGATAAGAAAAATCCTTACAATCCTCCACATCAACTAGTTATGATTTCTGATGCTAGTAAGAGTATTAGGGTAACAGTGGAAGAATTCTTTCCAAATGCATTCCATGCTAGGTGTGTTCTACATCTAGTCGAGAATTTAAAGAAAAAAAAAGATGAAGGAGTTGGGTCGCAAAGAAAATGTCACTCAAATATTGAGTGATTTATTATAAACCGCAGCTTGTAAGTTCACGATTGCCGATTGGAATGATTACATAAAAGAATTAGCCTTGAAAGATGTAATGGCTTATGTTACTACAATAAATTACTCCCCGGAGAGAAGGACAAACACTTATTTCCCTAGTATAATGTATGATACTATTGTTTACACTTTAGTTGTTATGGTTACAGTTTAGTTGTTAAGGTTATAGTTTTGTTGTTATGTGTAAAGAATGGTTGTTAAGTTTATAGAACAGTTATTATCTTTAAAGAGTGGTTGTCAATGTTACATATTGGTTGTTAAGGTTACAGATGAGTTGTTAACATGGGTGCATTCGGTCCGGATGCGGCTCGGATATGATGCTAATCATATCCATATCCGCTTACCCAACTCGGATACGGATACAGATATGGATATACCTCGGTAAGAAAAATTTATAACCATATCCACCAAAATCGGACACGGTTACGGATATACATGCGGATATATAAGCAGATATGTATGCGGATACAAAACAGATATGAAAAAACTAGATAGTGTTGAGAAAAACATAGTTTATGTGATACAAAAGAGTTTGTTAATATGTCCATTATAATTAAAAAGTTAAGATTAGACATCTTGATCATCAAAATTAACCACAAATCCATAATCTAAGAATCGAAACTATCGTAAGAGTATGACTAATATGTATTCGGATATTTCGGATACGGATACGGATATTTCACTACAAAACCATATTCGTAACCATATCCTATCAGTTATAGATTTGAGTAACCATATTTGTATCCTAACGAATACGGTTACGGATATTTTCTCGGATACGGATGTTATAGATTTGAGTAACCATATTTGTATCCTAACGAATACGGTTACGGATATTTTCTCGGATACGGATATGGTTTATCACCCTTAGTTGTTAAAGTTAAGGTTTAGTTGTTAATGTTACAGTTTTATTATTAAGTTTACAGAGTAGTTGTTAAGGTTACAGATGGGTTGTTAAGGATAGGGTTTAATTGTTAAGGTTATAGATTGGTTGTTAAGGTTAGAGTTTAGTTGATAATGTTACAGCTAGGTTGTTAAAGTTACAGCTTAGTTGTTAAGTTTACAGCTTAATTGTTAAGATTACAGTTCATATGTCAAACTTATGATTTTTTATGTGATTTATAGGTATGACCCTGTTACTTTGAAAGTTGATGAGTCCTTCAATAGTTAGATAAGAAAGACACGAATGTTACGAATCTTACCTTTTGTGGAGACGATACGAAAACAAATCATGAAGCACATGTATGATAGAAGGCTTATGGCAGCGAAATAGTCTGGATACTTATGTCCAGAAGCGGAGATAGTGTTGCGTGATAATATTCATCATGAAAGCTGCTTCTTAAACATTCGACAGAAAATATTATGGAGGTTGAATCTAATAAAACTTGCCATGTAAATTTGAAGAATCGGACATGTTCATACAAGTCCTGGGATATCACACGCATTTCTTTTAAGCACGCTTGTGCTGCCATTACTTAGATTGGATGAGATATTTAATAATATTGTGATTAGTTTATTACTATTGAAGCATTCAGAGCAAGTTATGAACCCATCATCTTTCCTATTTCATATTACGAGAAGCACGTTGTACCACCAGAAGATCATCAATTAAAACCTCCTCTTACTAAAAAGACGTGGAAGATCATGTACCAGATGAATAAACAACATGTTGCTAAATATCCGTCCTGTTAAGTGCTCTCGATGCCACATGGAAGGTCACAATCGATGAACATGCAACAAGCATGTCTAGTTGCTAACCATATGTATTAAATACTAACGTTTGTATTAGCAGCTAATAATATGTAATGAATGATACCCTTTTAGATTGTCTCTTATAATGTTGTGCATAATTTTGACCAAAGAATACATGAAATAATAGTATTCATTAAACATAAGTCGTGAAGTTTAATGATAAGCTTTAAGGTCAGTTGTTAAGCTTATCACTTAGTTGTTAAGGTTACGGTTCAACTATTAAGGTTATGGCACAGTTGTTAAGATTACTGCATAGTTGTTAATGTTACAACTTAGTTGTTAAGGCTATGACTAAGTTGTTAAAGTTAAGGGTTAGTTGTTAAGCTTACCGCTTAGTTGTTAAGGATATGACTTAGTTGTTAAGGTTACGTTAGAGTTATTGAGATTATGACATAGTTGTTAAGGTTACGGGTTAATTGTTAAGGTTATGACTTAGTTGTTACAACTAAGCCGTAACCTTAACAACTAAGCTCTAATCTGAATAACCTGTGTAAACATAAAACCAATGGATTACTCCCCATAAATTTATTTATAGGCCATAAACAATTAAATATTTACATTCCTAATATTACAACAATTAGTAGTGTTTTGAAAACTAGTTAAAATTATTCTCAACTCTAACAATCAAGACTATGATCCAGAGCTTCTTTATATTGTGGATCTGTTCTTTCAATGTCATCATCGTCAAGTTCACCGAGAAGTTTTTTCTTCATTCTCCCCTCAATTAGTAAATGAGCTACTAGCTTTTCTTGTATGACCCATGTAGATTGATCTTCGGACAAAAGGTGTAGAATGCTTTCTCCTTCAATAATAGCTTTTATATACATGTAGACGCAAATCTCACAGTCAGACCTAGACATAAACAAATATACACCATTAAAAATCAATCCCAACCTTAATAGATATAGAAAGCTTAACAACATATCTATAAAATGAACGACCAATCCTTAAGGTCAACAATCAATCTATAACTTAAAAATCAATCTGTAATTTTCACAACTAATCCTAAGGTTATCAATCAATCTGTAACTTTAACAACCAAATTACAACATTAACAACCAATCTGTAGTCATAATCAATCATTCGTGAAAAGATACAATCTTAGAAAACTTATAATCTCTTTTGTTCCTCGCATGGAACTATTTCAGGTTTGAATATGAAAAAGATATTTTTCTCATTGAAGCTAACTTTCATGTAGTTGAAGAATTTAATGACGTTGAGTATAGGTTGTCAATGTCCAAATCGATCATTAAGGGTGTGTTTGGTAATCAATGTATTTTTTGTTTTGTTTTTATAAAAATCACAATGCCATGGTGTTTCTTTTTCAAATGTGTTTTGAAAACACCATTTTGGTCAAACTAGTTTGACCATTTATATAGCGGCAGTGGGGGGCGGTGGCGGCAGTGGTCGGGTAGCGGTTGGCTGGCTGACGGTGGCGAGCGAATGACGACCGCGCGTACGCAGCGGGTAGGGCGAGTGGCCGACGCCGGTCCGACGGGCGGCGCGGCGGGGCCCGGCGGTGTAGCGTGACGGGTGGCGGGTGGCCGACGGTCAGTCGGGCGGGGGCCGACAGGCACGCGTGGCGACGACTAGGTGGCGACGGCGACGACGGTGACGGTGGTGGTCAACGGGTGGCGGCGGGTGGAGGGTGACGCGACGCCGGCGACGGGGGCGGCCCGACGGTGGCGGGTGGCTGCGGGC
The DNA here is from genome assembly GCF_001876935.1 of Asparagus officinalis. Classification (NCBI taxonomy): domain Eukaryota; kingdom Viridiplantae; phylum Streptophyta; class Magnoliopsida; order Asparagales; family Asparagaceae; genus Asparagus; species Asparagus officinalis. Next base: position 61,599,986 of record NC_033802.1, read on the forward strand.
GATAGGTGGTGGGAGCGTGGAGCGGCTGGCAACGGGGCGGGCGGTGGGGGTAGCCGGCACACGTAACGGGTCGTCCGGCAACGGCATAGCGGGCGGACGGGCGGGGCTGTGTGCCGGCGATGGGTGAAGCGATGGGCGCGGCGACCGCTGTCGGGCGAGCGGATGCGACGGTAGCGACGACAGGCGGCAGATGGCCGACGCCCTGAGGCGCGCGTGGCGACCGGTAGACTGGCCGGGCCGGCGGTGTCAGGGTGGCGGCGGGCGCGGCTATGGTCGGGCCAAAACGGCGGTGGGCCGGTCAACAAATGGCGCTGGGCGGCGACGTGACTTAGATGAAAAAACGGAATCTCAAAACATATTTTTGGTGTTTTGAGAAAAGTGTTTAATTTTTAGATTTTGTAAAGGGATAAGTCAAAAAAAGACCCCGGTTGCCAAACACGTTTCTTTGTTTTTGTTGGAAAAAAAAACAGAAACGATAAAAATGCTACGGTTGCCAAAACGCTCCCTAAAGTAATATTTGATGGCAATCATTTTATATCTAGGATCAAGGAAAATAGCCACCAAAAAATTTTTATTGCACATGCTCTAATATTTGTCAAACTTTCTCTTCATTGCAAAAGCCATGGTCACAATAGAATCATCATTACTTTTTAACCATTTCATAAAAAGCAATTGAATTTTACAAAATTCCTCAAATAAAAGATAGCAAGTAGGATACATAGTGTCGGAGACGAGTTTTGTTGCATCATAAAAGTTTTCAAACATTTACTCAATGTTTCAATGTAGTTCCATTCCTCGTCCAGTAGACAATGAATGTATTTGTCATCACTAGACTCAAATCTATTATAAGCAACTTTGTACTTTAAAATATTCATCAACAACCAGGGGCTAAGCATTTTTTATTTTGCACATTTATTTGCTTTGCGACATGATACAAATTCTCTTCTATTTTTGGTGAACATGTCATATATTTAACACTAAGCCTTACTTTTTCAATAGCTTTAGCATTAACTTTTAGTCCATCTTGAACAATGAGATTTATAATATGTGCTTCACAGCTAACATGAATAAATACTCACCATAAGGTAGATATTTCTTAACATGTTCTTTCTCAAATTTAACGACATCATCACTAGCCTTATTATTATCCATCGTAATTGATAAAACTTTGTTATTAATTTTCCAATCAAACAAATGAGTGATTAACACATTGCATATCTCCTACCCAGTAGAGCCATGAACTTTAACTAAACCAATTATACATTTTTGAAGTTTTCAAGATTCATTAACAAAATGAGCGGTCATACACAAATATGCTAAATTTTGTGAAGGTTATTTCTACTTATCCAATGTTAAGCTCAATCTTATGGAAGCCATTGCAAATAAATCAAACAAAGATTGTTTATAATCATCATAAACTTCCATGGAAAACTTTGTGAGTTGATTATGTTCTGAAACCTTGTGGTTTGGACGAAGAGGGTTCATATATTGTAAAAAGAACTCATGTGTGACCAAGTTAAATAGATACCCATTAACAATTATGGCTTTTGCAAGCACATTTGACTCTTCCCGTTATCAAAATAATAATTACTTAATGTGCAAGTCACATCTTCATTTTTCATAGTAGCTTGGACCAATTGTTGATGAATATTAGGTCTCTTCTTTTTAGAGCATCTTGCAATGTGATTTTTAAGGTGTGTAGTACCCCTAAAACTACTTCCATCACTTTCAAGTGCAATGTTTACATTTTTCTCTTGTGACTTTTGTTTCAACCTCTTTTCCATCAACAATGTTCTCTTTAATTTTATCAAGTTTGTCAAAATCTAACCATACAGCAGAAGTTAACTTTTTTTCCCCTCTTAGGTTTCTCATTAGTTTTATTTGAAGATTCTTTTACAGTGGGTTCAGTAGGTGGTTTAGTGGCAGATTCAATGGCGGGTTCAACTATGGGTTCCTCATTAAAAGCTTAAACTGAGGGGTCAGACATGATTACTGATATCTATGAATGAAATTAAAAAACTTAATAAAAAAAATTCCTAACTCTAAGAACAAAACAAAAAAGATAAGAATTGGAAGAATTTAGGGCTAGAGAGTTAGGGTTTTTTACCTGTCAAATTAGGGTTTCAAGTTCACCTCTGTCGATTGATGATGGTTGAAGAGGAGGAGCACTAGAGATTGTTGGCGAGCGTCGAGTGGTAGAGGAACAACTAAGGTGGAGGAGGGTTCGACGACCGTGATTTGGGGAAAGTGAGATGAAGATTGGTGAGCTCTAAGTGGTGGAGAGACAATCAAGGAGAGGTGAACAGAGGAGAGGCGAGAGGAGGAGCGATTTACGGCCGACTGGTGAGCAAACTAGTGATGAGAGAGAGAGAGAGAGAGAGAGAGAGAGAGAGAGAGAGAGAGAGAGAGAGAGGAGAGAAGAGAAGCAGAGGAAAATTTTGAGAACAAGATCCGAAATCGGCTCTCTGCCTCTGGACTTAGATTTAGGAGTTAGGATATAGTTGAAATGGGTCGGTTCGGGTTTAGAAACTAGGCTTCTTAAGTGACTAAAACCAATTTACATGTTATAAAGGATTTGGATATACAAACCGTATTTGACATTTGGATCCGATATCCGGATTCAAAACTGTATCCAGATAATTTTTCAAACTAGATCTGAAACTGTATCCATATTTGGTCGGTTTCAATTTTACACTACCATATTTGGGTCCATTTCGGATACGATTCAGATATATCCAACCAAATAACATCCCTACTCATAACCGTAAGATTTGACATAGTCAGCAATTAATTGAATATTTTCATAATACAAACAAGAGTCTAAAATCTAATTAAATTCAAATTTCTGCTAGAATCAGATACTAATGATAGAATTTGAGGAATCTGCCAATCTAGATGGATTCATCTCATTGAGATAGGCGATAACATGTTAGATTCTGATATTTGGATTGACTTTTTCTTACAGCTGATAATTTAGATCCGAATTTAACTTAGATTTTATTTTTCTTTTCCTCCAAGTAATTGAATATATCATTTTCTTCTTGATTCTCTGCTCAAGGTCTGACTGTTGCTTGATTGATTCTTCTAAAATTTAGGCTTTTTGGATTCAATGGGCTTTACTGGGCTTCTTTAGGCTTTTTTTATTCAGAAGTAATTTTTCCTGAAGATTAGTAGCAATTAAATATGTACAAAAATAAAGATAAATAAGGATATATAAATAATATAAAATATGTCAATCAAATACCCCCATACCTAAACTTTGCTAGTCCTCGAGCAAAAAGAAAAAGAAAATAAAGAAAAATCCTAACTCACTTTTGTAGAAATCGAGATTGCAGCATACACGACAAGTCTTTAAACCCCTATGCTACCCTAGAAGCGAGTTTAGTCTTATGAGGGTTTATAGTGAACATACCCACAAAATTCAATCACTTTGCCAATTTGAATAAGTCAACATACAAATGACCTATTTTTATTATTAAACAAATTAATTTAAGGCCAATATTCAACTTAAGAAAACATTTTTATAGATAAATACAAATAAATTTCTTCAAAAATCTTCTCATGGTAAAATATTATATAAAAATTTAGAAGTTCTAATTTTAGCTCTAATAAATTATGTTAACTTATATTTTCAATCAATTTCTCAAGAGTTTTTTATAAAAATTAAGCACTAGACAAGATTTTTTTATATAGAGAGGAAAAATTCTTTTTATATTTCTTTTCACTCCTTAGTGATTTTTGTTACTTTCTCGGTATTTTTTCTAAGTGACTATGTAACGAGCTTTGGGCCAATGAATTCCAATCTAGTTAGACTTAGTTCATTAAACAAGGAAATACTCCAAGGACTTAACTGCTCAGTCAACTTAGGCATAATTAGATTGAATCACTTTAGAAATCAAGATTTTTAATTTGGTGTCTATTTTTCACACTCTTTTTGTGATGTTTATTTTTTTTCTAGGGTTTTGTTTTAGATCAAAAAGACGTTAGAAATTTGACATTAGTTTTTAGTTAAACATATAAATATCAATTCTTCAAATAAAGTTCTAAATTAATAATATAATATAATACATTTAAAAACCTTTTCTTAAAAATTTGTTAAAAATTATCATGAAAAATGCTAAATTAAGAAAAATATTAACTATAAAATTAATAGGCTTAATAACATTCATAAAGTGTGCTATTACTTAATTCATTCAATTGGCAAGTGATTTTTTTGTGTTTTTTATTTTTTTTAAGAAAAGAAAGCTAATCCTCCCCCACACGTGAATTTGAATTGTCCTCAAGGGAAACCAAGTAATATTGTAAAATAGAATATATAAAATGAAATACTCAATTCTGCATTTGCTCTCCCCTTGTTGGTAAAATTTAGACCTCGAGTTTTAAAGAAAGCAAAAATGAGAAACTCTAAAATGTGCTTAAACTCTAATTTTGTGATGTTCAGGTAGAATAAACTTAATATTCTTATTTGCTTCAACTGGAAGAGACCCAATCTGTATCAGATTTTGATTTGTCTCAGGCAGAAAGCTATGATCAGATTTGGGCTCCACATGGTCAAATGGATGTCTTAAGGCTTCGAACAACATCAGCTCCTTTTTAAAATTTCCTCAAAACTAAGATTCATATAATATAATTTTCCTTCTAGATATTCACTAGAGATTCTCTGGATCATATTAATTTCTGGAGGCTGGTCGATGGATCATTTGGTTGCATCTCTAGATTGAAAATATCTAAATCTACAATTGTATTTCCAAATGAGAGTTTCATTTGATCAATGCTACGATGATCAAGGTATTTGATGTGGCTAGGAATGGTGTGCTTAGGATGACTGGATTTGACCCTTTGCATTTGAAACAAGGTGGGTCTCTAGAACAATGAAATCAATAGGAAAGACGGAATCTCTAGCCTTTATTGAACATTCCTATAATTTCCTCCTTAGGCACCTTAACGGATATATCAGCTAACTATATTATGACCTTAGTTGACTTTAATTCTCCTATACTAAGTTGTTGATAGACTGAATATGGGAGAAGATTAACACTAGCCTCTATGTCTAAAAATGTCTTATCAATGATCATGTTTTCTTATAATACATGAAATAGTGGGACAACTTTGGTCATTATATTTTAGAGGCATGGATTTAGATAGGATTTCACTAATGTTGGCAACTAAGAAGACTTTCTTAGGTATGTTAGTGGCTCTCTTTTTAGTGCAGTGGTCTTTTAAGAATTTTGCATAGGAAAGGACTTGTCCAATTATATTTAAGAGAGAAATGTTAACATTAAACTATTTTAAAGTATCTAAGATCTTTTCCATTTGAGGTGAGTGCTTTCTCGTTCTAAGCCTATTTGGAAATGGGGAAACAAATCTGTACTTAGGCTCATGTAAATGAGGTTCAGACTTAGATTCAGATGTTCGATTAGGAGGAGATGATTGTTTAGATTTAGGGTTAGATTCATGTTTAGATATTTGATCTGGAGAAGTTATATCCAGTATTCTAATTTGGTTGTCTATCTATCTTCATGATCTTTAAGTGTTGATTGCATTGATTTGCGCTGAGTGTGATTAGCTAGGATTAGGCACCGATTAGCTTGGAAGTTTCCCTTTCTCTCTGTCACCCACTATGGTGGCTATCTGACCTAATTGAGCTTCTAGCCTAGCAATGTCTTGGGTTTTGGCATTAACAAGTTGGATAAAAGTTTGCATGAAAGCATGTAGAGATGTAGAGGTTTATGTTGATGATTTGATCATTTCTTGTAAGCCCTTTTCTAGATTATTCAAAGGTTTTTCGTGATCCACATTAAAACCTGGTGGTGGGACTAAAAGAGTTGTGAATGAGGGACTTTGAAAAGATGGATTCTAAAGAGTTCGAGAATGTTGTGAATATTGAAACTTTGTACGTGTAATGTTAGGCCTAGGGAATTGTGAATTTTGTTGATTTAAATTGAAAGTTCGTCCACTAGAGTAATTCCCCTAGTTCCATGAGAAGTTTGGGTGATTCCTCCAACCCAGTAATTCCCATGGTTCCGTGAGAAGTTTGGGTGATTCCTCCAACCAAGATTATAAGTTTGAGAAAATAAATTATTTTTAGAATGATTGAATGCGACATTAAGTTAGTCTGGCTCGATTGTTGATTGATTTACTAATAGGGACATTATTCTAAGACATGTGAAGGAGCAAGACAATTTTGGCAAGCTGGAGAACCGATTTGGTTGACCTGAGCTAGACTTTTAACTTCTAAAGCTTCTAGCCTGGCATCATCAGTGATGGAAGATTCTAAAGATTATCCACTAATCTTGTTGGAAGAATTTGGTGCTATTATTTCATCAAAGTTTTCCCATTTTGGGATAATTCTTCTAAGAAGTTCCATGCATCTTTTTCATTTTTCTTGAAGAATGGTCCTTGTCGCATTGATTCTAAGGATGCTTTGGAAGCATAGTCTAGACCTCATAGACAATTTAGCACAACCTAAATTTCGCTAGTGAATGATGAGAACATTGGATGAGAAGATCCTTAAATCTATCACATTACTTTCAGAAAGGTTCTCCACTACTTTGCCTGACCTATAACGTTTGATTCCTAATGTGTGTCGTTTTATGGATAGGAAAGAACTTTTATGAAATGCATTAATGAATTCCTCTTAGGTGGAGATGGTGTTTATGGGCATGCTATTACAACCATTTCTTAGTTTGTTTTCTTTAAGGGAAAAAAGGATAAACATAAATTTTATGGCACCTTCAGATAACTCCTTTATCTGGATCATTACACACACTTCTTCAAACTCACTAATGAAAATATAAGAGTCCTTAATGTCAGTGCCAGTGACTTTGGGCAGCATTCTAATGTAATGAGGTTTTAGTTCGAAGTATTTACCTATTGCAGCTAGAAGAGTAATGCATGATAGCAAAGATGTCCTAGTTGGATAACACATATCCTGAAGAGTTATGATGGTTTTTCAGCCATTTCTAATCATTCTAATCGACCAAATTGATGTATCCCAAGCTGACATGCTCTAAAGAAAGACGTTTTTTTAATTTTTATATTTATTTTTACTATTTTTTATCTAAGAAAAAGATTTACAAAAGAAAAGAGAAAAGACTAACAAAGCAAAAGAGCAATCACTCCAATCAAGTCCTAGACCACTAGGGTAAACCTAAATCACTAGATAGCTCCTAACTAATCCAAGTAAATTGTAAGATATTTCTAATTCCAAACTTGGCTAACCAATTGGTCAGGCCAATGAATTTCAAGTAGGAAGTATTTGTAAAGCCGACATAATTAAGCAACCAACTTCAAACCACCTTTCTTAGACACCAAAGACAAATCAAAAATTAGACTTACTTTACAAATTGCTTGTCCTATTGAGCAAGAAATCCTTAGGAACCAAGGTCTAATCGATTTTAGTTAAGTCTTGGGTGATGCTTATGTAGGAGTTTGATTATTGGGCCAAGAAAGGATGATGAAATCCCCACTTTATCTCGTTTATTGGGTTGTGCCCTTAAATTGATTTAAAAGATGGATGCAATAATCATGGTGTTTAAGTTAACTTCTGTAAGCCCTAATCTATATGTAATGCAAGGTTACCTTTCCTCCGGCAATCCCCAACAAGGATTAATCATAGATGGCTAAGCAATGTTTCTAAACCGTTTTTATTAGGGTAATGAAAACAAAGGTGAATTTTTTAAAATTTTTATTTATTATTTATTATGGTCGACAAAAAATAAAAATTTTTATTTCTTTTTTTACCTAATGCAAAACTAGTTCAAAGATGGCCATATGGGAGATTAAAAAGACTCACCTGGGGTTAGACTCGTCATCTTCTATTTCCCATATGCGACTCGTGTTGGCTTGAACTCGTTGCCACCCGAATCATAGCCTTCGTTGTCGTTCCTGCTCTGAGCTATTCCTGCACAAGTAAACAAAAAGGGGTCAAGGAATCTTAAAATATAAATCTTAAACTAAAAGTTCCCCATCAACAACACCAAAAACTTAATGTATTATTTTATTATATTTTGCAAATGTACAACTTTTGTTGTAGCATTTATAGGTTGTACTCTAGAAACTTTTGTTCAGAAAATTATATCTTAAGATCCTACAATTTAAAAAATGTTTTGTGTTTAAAGGATGTTGGTTTTTTTACTAATGGACTTAAACTAGGTTACTTAGGCTAACTCCATTAGGTTTCTAAACTAGATCTTTTATTTAATCTCTTTATTTAGTAAAACCTTAAAAATATATGCTATAGTTTGTTAGAAATTATAACCTATCAATTAGTCCTAATTTTTTATTTACTAGAACCCTAAAAGCATAAGCTATGTCTCGTTAGAAACTATAACCTATCAATTAGATAATCCTAGCATTTTTAATGAATTAATCTAGATTTTTTATTACTAGGGTTTAGTCTTCTAAGTATAGTTTTTTGCCTAGTTGTTTAACCCTAGCTTTTATTAATCTAAACTAATCAACTTCTTTACTTAACTTAAAGATATCTTTTTATTAATCTAGATAAGTTATCTAGCTTCGTTATATTAAGCTTCCTAGTGGTGATTAGCTATGCATGATTAATTTAAGAGAAAAGAAGAATTAAAGAAAAGAGAAAAAGAGCAAGAAAAATAAGAATAAGAACAAGAAAATAAAAACAAGTAATTAAAAAACTTACTAAATTGAAGAAACTAAAATAAAAAAAAGAACTTGAACTCCAAAATAGCAAGTAAAATGAAGAACTTTATTGAATTCTCAGGAATTGAATGTGTAAAATATAATGATCCTAGGTCCGTATTTATACTATACAAGAATCTCTCACAATCATTAGATTAAACTTGATCTTCAAGTAATCCTCATAACTGTATGATTTGACTTGGTCAACAATTAATTGAATACAAACAATAGTCTAAAATCTAATTAAATTTGCATTTTTGCCAATTAGATACTAATGATAGAATTTGAGAAATCTGCCAATCTGGATGGATCCGTCTTGTCGAGATAGGTGATTTTTATATATAATATACTAGATTCTGATATCTTGATTGAGAGAAATTGCCTTTTCTTTGCAGCTAATATTTTAAATCCGAATTTAATTTAGATTTTATTTTTTTCTTATCCTCCAAGTAATTGAATATTTCTTTTTCTTCTTGATTCTCTACTATAATCTGATTGTTGCTTAATTAATTCTTCTAGAATTTGGACTTTTTGGGTTCAATAGGCTTCACTTTCTTTGGGCTTTTCTTTATTCAAAAGCATTTTTTTCTAAAAGCTCACTAAAAACGCCCGAATAGCAATTAAATATATACAAAAACAAAGATAAATAAGGATATAAAAATAATATAAAATATGTTAATCTACCAACTAGTTCTGTAGTTAATTATCCTAAGCATAATCTTTTGAGCATTAGAGAGCACTCCACAAATCAGAAAAGAAATCAAACTAGTTTCATACTATCTTGAATTCCTACAAAAGTTAGTCATGCATTTTGGAAAATAAAAACTAGAAAACGGAATATTGGCTAGAAAACATAAAAGAAAGAGAATAAAAATAAAAACTAACTACAAAAGTAATAGCAAGAGTATGAAAATAAAGATCTAAACTATGAGGATAAAGGAATCTAATTAACAAAATTAAAAGAGCATAAAAGTAAATCTATAGTATAAAAAACTATAAGAAAATAAATTCTACAAAGCATAAAAATAAATAGCAAAAATAAAAGAGCATGAAAGTAAATCTAAGCTATAAAACATGAAATAAATCTACTCTACCAATATAAAAATAAAGAGAAAATAAAATCATAAATGATACGAGTTGCCGTGCGAGCACCCTTTGGTCGCGGAATTACCAAAATGTGGGTTGAGAAGAGGATGACTAAACAATTTAGTATGGCGAAGAAAATTACCTTCTCTAGATTATGAGTATGAAAAGATTACAATCCCTCTCTCACAATCTCACTAGAATCGAAAACAACCTCTTAACTCTCTCTCTAAACCCTAATACAATTATTAGAATTTCTCTCTCCCTAAGGTCTCCCTTTTTAAGACCCTACAATAACCTATTTATATCAGGTACAACGTGGGTGGTAATCTTATAAATAAATAAGCCCAAAAGAAAGAGGAGTCCCTGTCACAACAGAATCCAAAACGAAACAGGAAACCCAAAATTCACGATCCGGTCGACCGCTAAGCATGGTCCGGTCGACCGGCCAGTGAACTTTCTATTCCTTATGCCCTGCAGGGTTTTCCGGTCGACCGACATGTGTGCCGCGGTCGACCGGATAGAGAACTGCCAGTTTACCCTGTTCTTCTGCGTTTTGCTTCTTCCGACTTCTTTCGCCGTCTTCTTTGGCTCCAACCACGACTCTATTTTCAAGATACCATGAGAATCATCTATCCTCAAGCTTCCTTGAGGATCACTAAGCTCCCGAGACAGGAAAGAAGATACACCCGTATCATGAGTCCCCCCTTTAGGAACTTGAAGTCCCGTTCAAGTTAGAATTGAAGCTGAGGGAACTCGCGAGCCCCTCCTCCTTTTCTGAACCACCTGGCCTTGCTAGGAATCTGATCTCGACGTCCGATCAGAAATAACTCATTCATCCCGCGTCTCGTCGTAGTCACTTTTCGCTCCAAGTTGCAATCCTTCATCGATGGCTTTTCTGGAAGTCTAATGCACAATGAGACAAACTTCTTGCTTGCATTCACTAACCTCTTCGCTCGCGTCACCGTCCCCAAGCTTGTCTCCCTCTTCACTAACCTCTTCGCTCGCGTCACCGTCCCCAAGCTTGTCTCCCTCGGAAGAGATGCCGAACGAAATTTGAACTTTTCATCACCCTTGGTGAATGTATACTTCTGAGCCCGCCTCTCGTAGATCGCATATCTATCCCATAAGTACAGATTACCCAGTATAATCTGACAAACATCCAATGGAACTACGTCGCATATGACCTCGTCAATATACAACTCATGGAGCACAAATCTTACAGTGCATTGATCAACTACACTTAGCTTCTCCTCCTTCTAAATCCACCCCAATGGATAGGGCTTCGGATGCTTGACCGTCTTCAGACCCAGCTTCTGAACCTAGGCTTCGGATATCAAATTCTTCTCGCTGCCCGAATCAACTATGACATCAACCAAACTGGTCTTCACTTGCAACTTAAGCACAAAGAGCTGCTCCCTCAGGTCGTCATCTTCTTTAGTGACTTGCTTCCCCGCCATAAGGTTAAGACTGCTATTGGGTTCCTTCATCCCCGGGACTTCTTTCGGACCTTGAGCTATCACGTACGCCTTTTTCGCCTCCTTCTTCTTCAACCCCCTTGGCTTGAGATAATGATACTTCTCCCAGCACCGATCAGCTATGTGCCCTATCTTCTCGCAATGACCACAAATCAGTCCTGTTTTCCCTGGATCACCTTTCTTCTTCTCTTCCTTAAACTGAGAACCACTAGACTCGCCTCCAGCTTGCTTTGCATCTCCCTTTGCTTCGTTGCTCTTCTTCTGCCTGCCCTCAATGGCAATGGCCTTCACGCTCGCCTCTGCGATTGTCTCAATCGAAAACAACTTCATCTCCTTCCGGATGTAATCATTCAGACCCGCCATGTACTTCACGAAGATAGAGTACTCGTCCGTTGTGATGTTTAGAACCATTGCCTGCTGCTGGAACTCCGTCGTGTACTCTTAAACGGTCTGATTAAACTTTTGGTGTAAGCCATACTACTTGTACCAATGCTCCTCAAGGAACCCCACTGGGTAGAACTGTTTCTGAAGTAGCTCCTTGAACTTGTTCCACGACGCCGCTTTCTTCTCCTGTTTGCAATAGGATTTTCACCACGTTAACGCGTGCCCTGAAAGCTTCAATGTCGCGAACACTATCTTCTCCTTGGACGAATATCCGTAGAGAGTGAAGTACATCTCCATACGTTCGATCCAATCATTAAGCTTCTCCACATTGATACCCCCATCATAAATAGGAATCTTAACCTTGAAGTCAATCTTCAGATTCTGGTAATTATTCTTACCCCCTTGATGTCCAACAGTCTTGACAATCTCAGTCTCCCCCTCTGAATCAGATTTCTCGCTCTCTTCATCGGATTCTACGAGTTTCTTCTTACCCTTCGAAGAAGATTCCTCCTTTTTATCTCCTCCATTGATGAGACCCAAGAGTTGAGTGAGAGTCATCCCGATCGTCTCAATCTGCTTCTCCATGGCATCAAGTCTTGCTGAATTATCTGCTTCAGTCATCTTCTCCTTTCTTAATTTCTGGACTCTCTCCAAGGAAATAAGGATCTCGCCAAGCTTCTTGTACTGTGAGCGAGTAAGGACAATACACAGGTTCCCCCTTCACAGGATCTAGGTGCCCTGATACCAACTTGATACGAGTTGTCGTGCGAGCACCCTTTGGTTGCAGAATTACTAAAAGGTGAGTTGAGAAGAGGATGACCAAAACACAAGAACAATTCAGTATGGCGAAGGAAATTACCTTCTCTACATTATGACTATGAAAAGATTACAATCCCTCTCTCACAATCTCACTAGAATCGAGAACAACCTCTCAACTCTCTCTCTAAACCCTAATACAATTATTAGAATTTCTCTCTCCCTAAGGTCTCCCTTTTTAAGACCCTACAATAACCTATTTATATCAGGTACAACGTGGGTGGCAATCTTGTAAATAAACAAGCCCAAAAGAAAGAGGAGTCTCTGTCACAACAGAATCCAAAACGAAACAGGAAATCTAGAATTCACGATCCGATCGACCGCCAAGCATGGTCCGGTCAACCGGCCAGAGAACTTTCTGTTCCCTGTGCCCTGCAGGGTTGTCAGGTCGACCGGCATGTGTGTCGCGGTCGACCGGACAGAGAACTGGTAGTTTACCCTGTTCTTCTACGTTTCGCTTCTTCCGACTTCTTTCGCCGTCTTCTTTGGCTCCAACCACGACTCTATTCTCAAGATACCATGAGAATCATCTATCCTCAAGCTCCCATGAGGATCACTACGTCTCCGAGACAGGGAAGAAAATACACCCATATCAATAAAGCATGAATTTCTAAAGTAAAAAAATAAAAGAGAAAAATAAAAACTTACGTTACAAAGAGGTAGCCCCTTCAAAGCAAATCTTCACCTCCATCAACAAAGAAATAAAAAATTAAAAGATGGAGAAATTTTATTTTTATTAATTACGTACAATGTTTATAATTTTGAAAGGACTTTTTAATTAAGAGTAATTCTCCTCCCCAAATAGAGATAATTATAAAAATTTTCACACTCTCAAACGGTCACTCTACCCCTCTATTTATAAATAGTAAAAATCTCTCACAACCCTTAGATTTATCTTGGCCCCAAAAGTAATCCTCTCAACCACATAATTTGGGTTAGGCCCTAAGTAACCCTCATAACCATATGACCTCTCAAAATAATACACACCATTAATTTGATAGTTGAGAGATGAACTTTGTGGGCTTCATTTCTATTGCATTTAATTCATTTAAAACTCTTGGGCTTCTTTTGAATGATTTTTGGCTTCTTAGGATTTAGCTCGTGCTTCAAATAATTGATTATATATTCTTCCATAACTTGCTACAACTGATTAAGTTTATGTAATTTGCCAATCTAGATGGCGTCTCATTAAAATAGGTGATTTTTATATATAATATGTTAAATTATGCTTTTCGGATTGGGAGATAACATCTTTTCTTTGTGGTTGACCATCCTTAGCATGAATTTGACTTTGATTTTTTTGGTTTTTTAAAATTTGTGTTAATGCCCAATTGCAGGCCAAGTTATTGATAAATACTGACAAAGAAGGTGACGAGCGATAAGATTTTGCTTCTAGACTTTGTCATAGGATTTAAATTTAGAATTTTGGGCTTCATTAGAGAACTTTTGGGCTCGAGATAATCTTCATTTGAGCTCTTATTCGATAATTCTTTATTACGTGTAAATTAAGATGAAGAAAATATTATTAGCAGATATATTTATACAAATAACATAAATAATGAGGGTATAAAGTTCAATAAAATATAATGATCATTTAGTGAGAGTATTAAACTTTTTCACAGTATTGTGAATACTAGTATATTCTTTTTTCTCGGTTAGCTAGGTTAATACCTAAAATTAAATAATGACTAAATTGCCCTTATGTTGGTTAATTATGTTCCATTACCCTCCATGAAGTTCTTCTCACCTCTGTTCCCCCTTTCTGGCCATGCAATTGCCTCCCTAGACTACCAAGGGATTTTAATTTGATTTTGTTGATATCTAGGCTGTAATTCGAAGACGAAGGAATAAAGATTGGCACTATTGATCTAATGGGTTTGTAAGGATTAGCCACATTCTTGACTGTTGTGTGTCAAAAAGGACAATATACTTTCTGTTTACTGAAATACTTCTATTAGAGTTTGCAAACAAATTTAGATTATGTATACATCAAAAGTTCATTAGAACTATATTTAGTTCTAAACGAACATAGGGATAGGAATAAGACTGAACTTTGACTTGGACTAAGGAAGGAGAAGCCAATGTTTGTATTTTCTTTTGAATTATATTGATATATATATTTTCCTAATTATTATAAGAATAATGGTAAAAACGAGTGCAATTTTGTCTTAAAATGATCATGTGATCCATTTTAGATGGGGGGGCAAAATGCAAACCAAATAAAGTTTAGAGAAGAATATAAGGATGAGATGCTTCAAACATCTTCACCCAAGAAAATAAACAAGCGGAGAGGCATTTCTTTTTTCATTGTTAGTGACTTCCATATGACCCTTTCGAGCATCCAAGGGACAATATATTTCATATGGCCAAGGGATATGTTGAGGCCATCGTTAACATATGAGACCAATTTTTTAGGTGACAAAGTAGTAGGTAGGGTATGAGGTCACATGGCAATATTAATTTTTATTGGGTCCAGTTGTTAAATTTGAAGTTAATGTATTATCCTGAAAAAATGATTTTTCTTTAATTACTATAATATATAAGTTGTGCTCTGATTGACATACTAATTGTACGGAGGATCATAATTTTGAGACATTTTGTAAACCTTTGGTCATATGCGTGGTCTACATTATCGGTTCTTATAGTTAAATACTACTTTACCGATATACACGTATAATTTTATTTCCGGCTAAAAATTACAAGCATCCTACTTTGATAGTTTTAAGTAGAAGTAATAAGCTTTTTATAAAATAGTTTGAGAAAATTAGATATGACATTAGATGGCAATTTATTTGGTCAAATGAGCTATCAAAATAGATATGGGACCAATAAAGGGGACAAGTGAGGTGTCCCCCTCATATTGGATAATAAGTTGGTCATCATTAATGATGGCCAACTCATTATCCAATGAGTTGGTCATCATTAATGATGGCCAACTCATTATCCAATAGGAGGGGGACACCTCACTTGTCCCTCTTATTGGTCTCATATTTTGAGTCCCTGTAGCAAAGCTCTTGCTAAAAATGTGATCCGATATAGCTAAATACTTACAAAATCTCCTGCGTCAAACATTTCGTAGCTTTTCTTAACAAAGTCTATAATTGATAGGATCAATTTATTGGTAAACTTATTGAAAAATTAGATATGTTTACTGCTTATTTTAGATACTTAGGCTCAAGGGCGGATCTATATACAGTCCAGGTGGGGCCACGGTCCCCCCCAAAATTTTGGGAAAAATAAGATAGGGTGATTTCTGTAAAATCTCATCCTTTAAAAATAAAATATATTCATTCTATATAATTTTTTTCTTCTTATTTTGAAATATTTTGAAGATATTGACGTTGACTATTCTACTCGTTTTGTTTGGGTTGTGATGTATCTCTTGTGAATAAAATTACATTAAGAAAATTTTTCGTCTATCTTTTGTATGCCCCCCGAATTGAAATCCTGGATCCACCCCTACTTAAGCTTCCGTTTCTTCACTTAAAAAAAGATGCAATTTCACCCGCCAATCGTAATATATCTGCACTATTGTACAAAATTAGAAAAAATTTTGATGTCCAGTTTGTACAATTAAAATTGCACAATAAAAAAATGTTACAAACTAAAATGAAAGGGGCCAACCTGCAAAAGTGGCAGCTCGAGTATATAAGAAGAGTCCGAGTCGTTAAGGAGACCAAAGAAGGGGGGAAAAGGAAAATATTGAAGCAGCTAATTCATTTCCAGGTCAGGTAGCGATCTTTGTCCTCCTTCATTTTTTTATTACGATTTTAGAAAGAAAAGACTAGGGTTTTTTTTTTTCGCTCCGAGATCTAAATACATCGAACAATTTTGACCCACGTTTATTCTAGTTTGTGTCTGATCTGATCTTGGTTCCTGAACTCGTAGATGTTGGGAGTCGTTAGGAGAAAGCTAGCATGTGGAGGTTTCCCCTCTTCGGTAAATTAAAAAAATGGGCATTTTGAGTTTTTTTCTTGGATTTTTTTTGATAATTAGAGCTAATTTTTGTAATTTGTTTATTTCAGAACCGTCCTGTGATATCTTTTCTACCCAAATGTTACTCGACCGCTGCAAAAGAGGTGAGTGTTGATTCATTGTTTTTAGGTTTGTGTAGAAATTGGTTAGAAAAGAGCTTAATTATAATAGCATTTGTATTTTGTTGGTGAGTTTCTAAGGTTTCATTTCATAGGGGATTGACAAAGATAAATTAGGAAGATGAAAATGAAATATTTGGAATGGAGGACTATGTTGTTATTGGAACTTTGGAAGGCTTAATTAGACAAATGCTTCTTGTTCCCATTTGATTGTAGAATACTTTGAAGTTGAACGCAAATTTTTAGGTGACAAACATATGACTTATCATTTGCTTTATGATTCAAAATATTTTGCAATTAAGAAATAAGACATTATATAACCATATGTAGCCAATATAGGAAGTTGGATAGATTAAGGGACAGGTCTAAATTAAAGATGAAATGGGGTGCACTGCTAAGAAGCTACGTGTATCTTGAATAAGTTGAGAAAGAGACGTGAGTTGGGTTTTCACATGTGGGAAAGATACCGACGAATAAGAAGTAGATGTAAAGAGCATGGCTTGAGGAAGTAAGAAAATGAGTTTGGGAGTTGCCAATTTATGTTATATGATAGTTGATATATGTAATGGGGAAGAACTCATTCCTGTAGCTGACCCCATGCATTTTGATAGTTCTAGCATGGCTACTGTCTACTGTGAGGAAATGGACTTCAGAAATTTATATCGGATTTTATAGAACTTGATGAGTGAATGAACTTCATAGCTTTAAGATATACGTCATTTATGCTTATAAGTTGAAGCTTGGAATAACTGTTATTTGAAGTTTGTCAATACAATTGCTAGCTTGTTGAATCTCGGGTAAAATAATTGCCATGAAAAATTAGGATAACATAACGTGGCTAGTAAATATTGGAAATCCCATTACTGGATCGGTAGGATAGGGTTTGAGAGTCTTGCTTGTTTTGAGGCTATACTCTCCACCACTGTTATAGATAGCGGTAAATAGCTCCGTAATAGCGGTGCTAATAGCGTTAGCGGTCCCTTCTCGCTACGCTTTTTCCTAATAGCGATGACATATTGCGGAATATGTGCTTTCTGTTCGCAAAAGTAGCCAATAGCACGTCATAACGGTGAATAGTGGGCGATTGCGGGAAAACTTCGCTTTTTGACCTCTATTTAAAAGCGGTTTGAGGTTTATTTTTTTAAAATTAAACCCGACCCGTAACCACTGCATCCCACCGCCTCTCGCGATTTCCGGCGTATTCCCGCCGCCTCTCATAGTCTCCGGCACCTCCCTCAGCACTTCCTCTCACCTCCTCTCGCCGGGAGCTCCTCTTACTACAGTCTTGTTACCGCTTAGCTGATCTTCTCAAAGACAACGACTCTTTGACTCCTCCTCCAGTTGTCTTCGATATTATGTGACGGTCACATGTCTAATTTCATGTTTAGGATATTTTTAAATAATCAAATATGCACTTTTAGATTTTCTAGATTTTTCTTTAAATTTTTTTGAATATTTATACATATCTAAATTAGACGGCTATTTGACTTTGTGCTTTTTGCCGCTATTTTACCACAATAGCCGCGATGCCTCATCGTTACGCGACGCTATCCGCTACCAATAACCTTGCTCTTCACCCCTCCCCCCAACAACCCAAAAACACACATACACGAGCAAAAACAAAAGAAAACACTTGCCTTTTAGCTTTTTGCCATTTGAATCACAAGATCTCTCTGATTCTTTTTTATTCTTCTTCTCAGATGGAGCTTGTTTCTTGTGAATTTTCAATTTTACTTTCCATGCCTTGTTGTGTGCATCTGTTTCCAATCCTTTTGAACTTTGCCAATGATCTCTACATTCCTTCGTATAAAAATTTTCCATAGGCCGTGTCAAATTGTGTGCTAACTGACTTGCGGAAATGCTTGTTCTGCTAGATGACGGTGCGTGATGCTTTGAACTCTGCACTTGATGAGGAAATGTCTGCTGACCCGAAGGTTTTCTTAATGGGTGAAGAGGTAACTGAAGCTGGATAAACTTTAAAATCTTTCTTCTTTTGCACTTCTTGTTCTGATGAACTCGGTGTTTATGCAGGTTGGAGAGTACCAAGGTGCATACAAGGTTAGCTCTCATGAAAGTTATATTTTTGTTGCAATTTTTTTATAATAACATTTCTTTTTCTATATTAACTAACTCTTACTTATTTTTGTAGATCTCCAAGGGGTTGCTTGATAAATATGGTCCTGAAAGAGTTGTTGACACACCAATCACTGAGGTTACTTAATGGCACAAAGTAGTTTAAATTTAACGTCTGCTTAGAAAGACTCATACTTCTTTGATTCATCTTTTAATTCTTGCCAGTTGCTTTTCCGTTTCTTGCTGATGCTAATCATATGCATGTTCTCTAACCTCGCAGGCTGGATTTACCGGAATTGGAGTGGGATCAGCTTATTATGGTCTTCGACCTGTCATTGAATTTATGACTTTTAACTTCTCTATGCAGGTTAGTTTGCAACTGGTTTTCTATATCGATTTCCGTACAAGAATTATGATTCTTACATGGAATCCCCATCTCATTTTTTATCTAAAGTGCCGGTTATTTTCTGGTGCAGTGGCTACCAAATTTGTGTGTAGAAATCACTGTGTTACAAAAATGAAGAAGAAACAATTATTGGAATTTTCCACCAAAATTTAATATGTGTAAATCACTATGTTACAAAAATGAATAAGAAATAATTTTTTATTTTCTATATGTCATACGACATCTGCATGTGGCTTTGTGAGTTCATTTTTTCTTTAATTTATCTGTCTTGTGCACATCCATGCATCCGCTCCTTCACAAAGTTCATAAATGTGGAAACAAAACTTTTGTTGTTGACTATATTCGTGTGTCTCATATTTATTTATTGAGATTGTACATGCCCTGTTTGTCTTGCAGACATCTATGCATTTAGCTCTATGTGTTTCTGGTACCGATAGATGTTTAGGATTTTGTAAGTTGCTCACTATTTCTATTGGATATTATCAGGATTTACAAAGTTCGTGATCATATGAATAAAATATTTATTATTGACACGTTCATGTGGTTATCATGGTTATTTATATAGATCAGATACCCTGTGTAGCTCTTTCCCCCTAACTGAGTTGTGTATTTATTCTAAAGATTGAGCCATTTGTCCAATACATTACAGGCAATTGATCATATTATCAATTCTGCTGCAAAATCGAACTACATGTCAGCAGGTCAACTATCTGTTCCTATTGTTTTCAGAGGACCCAATGGTGCTGCTGCTGGTGTTGGAGCTCAACATTCACAGGTACGTGCTATTTCCTTGAATTTGGATTTGTAAGTTAGATTCCATCTTTCTTTGTTATCATCTTCATAATCAGTAACAATTGCTAGTAATCCTCAAAAGGATCCTTTCTAATCCATAATACATGTACTTGGTTTTCCTTGTTTAACTTTTTTCAACTTTGCTTTCACTCTATATCACTTTATGTTCCTACCTTTACAGCCTCTTTACTTAACTAGAAATTTAGAAGTGACATCGGAGAAGTGCTTATGAAGAATTTATTTGCAGTGTTATGCAGCTTGGTATGCATCTTGCCCTGGACTGAAAGTACTAAGCCCTTATTCATCAGAAGATGCTCGGGGCTTACTCAAATCTGCCATTCGGGACCCTGATCCTGTTGTTTTTCTTGAAAATGAACTTCTGTATGTAATTTCCAACGTGGTTAAAGAATAAATAATATTTGGTGACAAGGCCTTGTATTTACATTTTATGTTTCTCAGATACGGAGAATCTTTTCCTGTGTCAGCAGAAGTTCTTGATTCCAGCTTCTGTCTTCCAATAGGAAAAGCTAAGGTATGCTTTTCAATGTTCATTAAATGTGTTACTTTTTGTGTCCTATATCTAACAATCTTACCTGACAGATAGAGCGTGAAGGGAAGGACGTTACAATCACTGCTTTCTCAAGGATGGTTGGGTTTGCTCTCCAGGTGCGTATTAAATTAAAAGATAATCTATTAAATTAAAAGATTATCTGATAGACATCGCAAACTTGCAATAATTTCAAATATGCATCATCTTGTCTTTGGTTGCAAACTTGCAATATTTAGAGTTGCTCTCTGCTGGCTAAGGAAAAACTCTTTGGACAGTTCAATTCTGATTGATAATTGAATGCAAAATAGTTCATCATGCCTATTTATGTTGTCTTAAGATTTCTACGTTTGTTATGTTAAATTTGGAATTTACTATTCATGTTTATGCAGTTTAATCTAGAGCTTTTAGTCTCACATATCTGGCAGTTGTGCATTCATTGTTTGCCCTAATGGCAGTCTAAAATGTTGTTATCCACTGATAAAAAATTGAATGTCCTTTTGATTCTTGGTCCCAAATTTCTACATCTTGTGGCAGTGTCTCGATTTTGTGCTTTTTCTTATTTACTTTGAGTTCACAGTTCTCTGGATATAAACCATTGGACAAGCTGTTTGGTGCATTGTATTCTTCAGCAGTCTGTTGTTTTTTTAATATGTTATGAATGACCATCATGTTACTGTGACTTCGAGGGCAATGTTTGTGAACCAAGAACAGGGTGTTTTCATATGTGTGGAGGCATGATGACCTGAGACATAGAAAGACATGCGGTGCCATTTTGTTGGTACCACAATCATTGAGACATAGCTAGCCATGCAACTACCTTCCGTGTGGTATAGAGAACTGTTCAGGATATTTGACGTTTATACATGACCTAGAAGGTCGAAACTGTAGAACCATACATAAGCAAAATTATCTGGTTTGTCAAGAGCAATTAGTTGAATGAATGCAGTACGCTTAAACTGAACCAAACTGCTTTGTAAAAGATTGAACTTCATGGTTATTTATGATGAGAATGATTCATGCAACCTAAACTAAAACATAGTGTTTTGAAAAGCTTTGCTCGTATTATTCTTTTTTTTACTTCAAATATATTGGCTACTTGCTTTATTTTATTTTATTTTATTTTTATTTTTATTTCTCTTGTGGATTGTGTTCAGGCTGCAGATATACTTCTAAAGGAAGGAATTAGTGCTGAGGTAAATGTTGACTCTTTCGAAAAATATCATTCACTGCTGTTATCTTGGAATCAGACTCTAAACTTACCCCTTGAAAACCTATAGGTCATAAATCTTCGATCCATAAGACCATTGGATAGAGCCACAATCAACGCTTCTGTTAGGAAAACCAACAGATTGGTGACTGTTGAAGAAGGCTTTCCACAGCATGGTGTCGGTGCTGAAATCTGGTTAGTTTCTTTGAGGGATATAAATTAAAAAAATTATGTTTTTTCCCCTTTTATTTTTAGCATTTAATCTGAAATATGAAATCGTTATTTGATAAACAGCACTTCTGTGATTGAAGAGAGTTTTGGATACCTTGATGCTCCTGTGGAGAGGATAGCTGGGGCTGATGTTCCCATGCCTTATGCTGCGAACCTTGAGAGGTTAGCTGTTCCCCAGGTGAGTCATGCTCTCTGCCTTTATACTTCTTTAAGTTACTTATTGCCACGTTGGATGACAAAAGACTTTTGGTTTATTTACACATTGATATAACATAAAGTTGCTGTCTTATGAAAGTTCATGACAAAATTATATCAGATAACTATTTGGTTTTGTGCTTATAAAGGAGCTGAAAATTATCTTTTACATGTGATGAATAATTATGTATTACTTTAGTAGAACAAAAATGGAATTTATGAAATATTAACAATTAACTTTAGCACAATTGTGAGAAGAAATGGTTATTGTAGTACAAACTGATGGTTTCAGTTATTTTGACTATTTAGTATATATCATTAATCAAGGTAGTGACATTGAGCAAAAACTTGGCTCAAGTGAGATGATTCTGTGAAGAAATGTTTTTAAGTTTTAAACCTGATGGAGGCAGTAAAGATGCATATGATAGTGACCAACTTGATGCAAAGATGATTCCTAAACGGTTCATTGGAAGACGTCAATTTCTATAGGTGACCTGAATAAGTGTGGGATGGGGATTTGTGGCTTTATGCTTACGTAATGAATTAAAAACGATAGATGTTCTTAATAGAACATCTTGAGTGCTATTTTTTTAATATTTAGTGTTGATCTTGAGGAAATTTTTATTGGTGATCAAACTGGAGAAATGCTTGTTTTTTCATGTACTGAATAGTCACATCACATCCAACTTAAAAGAAGAAAAATGAAATTTAATATATGTAACTTTAGCCGAACTGCGAGAAGAAATGAGCATGTACAAATTGGTGATCAAGAAACATCCTGGAGTGTTATTTTTTGCTATTTAGAATCAAACTCTAATCAAGATAGAACTATGCTCAAAGTGGAGAAATGCTTCTCTTTGACGTGACTTTTTTTTCTTTTGAAACTTCCCCATGATCCTTCGGACCACGCGTATCAAACACTTGGGTGTGGCTAAATGGGCCACCCTCCTACACACGGCCTCGGGTATTCTAAAAAATTAAATTCCTGTTGGTGCTCCCCGGGAGAGTTGAACCTGAGACCTTAGAGTACACCTTAAGAGTACTACTCATGGAGGCAGCTTACCAACTTAGCTAGACCCTCTTGAATTTTAATGTGGATAAGTACATGTAACTTTGGAGTGAAAATAAAAAATTTTAAAATGTAAACTTATCACAAATGTGAGGAGAAAACGAAATGAGAAAGTTTTACTTGATGGTCCAGAAATATCTCGCCATGCTTTTTTCACTATTTAGTGTAAATCTTGAATCAAGACAATGCAGTTCAGGAAAACTTTGTTCATGATCAAAGGGGGAAAATGCTTGTAAGTCTTGTAATTGAATGGAGGCAACCATAGTGTATGTGGTGTTTACTCTTAGCTGGGCTCAGTGGAAGAAAGGGATTTATATATGCGACCTAGAAAATGTGCATAACACTAAATTATATTTCATGATCGTGTAATGAACTAACAACAAGTTATAGATGTGCTTATTGATGAGAGTAACATTTTTTTGGGTAATAACTAAGATAGCGGAAATGGTTCATGTAGGTTGATGATATTGTTCGGGCAGCAAAAAGGTCATGCTACAGAGCAGTGCCGATGGCAGCAACAGCTTAATACAAATCTATATCACTGGCAGGACTTCATATTATTTTTTGTAGCTGCAAATTATCAAATGCTACAACCTGAAATTAAGCTGATTTTGTATAAATATCAGCTTTGGACTTGTCATATTATTTTGCCCCTGCAACGTCTCCACTTTCCTTTATTTTGGATGGAAATAATTGTGGGTGTCTTTGGGGTTTCTTGCAATCTTCATATAAATAAATTTATTTTCCCTTCTTTATGAAGTGGAATGATTTGGGCTGTCATGGTCTGAGTGGATGTATCTTGCAAATTTATGAGATGAAAGTTGCATTCACATTGTGTGGTATTAGGATGACTTTTATAATTTTCTGGGTAGTAAAAATTCAGCCCTTGGTCCTTTAAGATGCTCACAAAGTGAGTATGGGTATTTCTCTGTTATTGTTGAATTTGTACATGTATATGTGGTGTTAAACTGTCCTAATCATATAAACATATGTATTTGACTATACATATGCTCATAGAAATGTACATTTCATTGAGGTCTGCCTTAGGTAACATAATGTGGATCATAAGAATTTCACCGCTTTGTTTTTTCACTTGATAGTGAAGTTGTGGGTCTAATTACGTATTTGATTCAGAAGAAATACCAAATTCGTCATCAAGATTAGAAAAAAATATATATATGAAACTAGTAAGAGCGTACATAATTAACACCAATCTGGTAATTTAGCTTAAAACTGATGCAGTATTATATGGTTGTGATGTCGAATGACGCATGCGATGATTGAAGACTAGCATTGCATGTCAAACCAAACCCAAAAATTGTTTGGGGTCATAACGCCCATTTGACTCAATGCATGATCCCAACCATGCATCTTTGCATTAAAATTTTGACTTTGATAAGGGAGCATGTGCGGCCAAGTGTGACTTGCAAAACTTGAGTCTATTGCGCGAGAAACAGGAGAGAAAGAGAGCGTGTATTGTTATCCGGCATGATAAAATTTTTTAAGAAGAATTACTTGGGTACACTCTAATTTAGGAACAAGCATGGAAAAAATAATAGACTTCTAACCAACAACAAATATGAAAAAATGAACAATTATGCTCATAGCTCATGGATTTTGAGCAAAGGGAAGAAAAACACCATCTCTCTCAAAGCAGTTCACGCGAGGCTAAGGAGGTGCAGGATATTTAAGATCCTTGGAGTGGGACGTGATATTTTTACCACATTTTGTTGACAAATTCAGACAACAAAAAGATTTAGCTAGGATTTTTTAATGGAATGTGGGTTTTTAGAGCCAAATTTAGCTAGGATGTTTTTTATCAAATAGAGCTATTAGGTAGTGTGGTTTTTTTGTAAACAGTGCAAGGTGGGACTTTCTGAAGATATTTTGTCATTTCTTTGCTCTGTCCTAATTTGACCCTGAGATGAAGAACTGAAATAAATATTGAGGGTATTTTCGGTATTCTGAAAATTTTGACACACATGACCAAAGTATAGCTCTGTGCTAATTTGACCCTGAAAATTTTAAGGTGTGTCATCCCTATTGCATAATGAGCTAGTCATGTCAGCTCATTATGCAATAGGAGGGGAACATCTCACATGTACCCTCTAATGGTCCCATATTTTTGGTCCCTGTAGCAGCGTTCTTTTGTACGTCTAATCATTCTCATCAAAAATTATTTGTCATACCAAATCATTTCTCTATGGAAACAGGCAACCCCTTGAAACAGTAAATACCAGGTTGACTCTATTCGGGCTGTTGTTTTCATGTATTTTGTGTGTTTTGCATTGAAAAGTGAGATCCACAAGCTTAGAATCCTAGCTTGTCATTAAATACAATGTTTGTTTGTTATTTTTCATGCCTCCAATATGAGGTTGACTTGTAAGATAGATGCATCCATTGTGATCCCTAAAAATTATGTTGATTTCACTGGCATTTGTGATTATAGTCAGATATCATTAACAAAATGCATGTGCAACCAAACAATATTTGATTGGATTTTATTTCTTATACAAATATAATTTAACATCCATTGTAAAACAAACATGATTTTCAGTATGAATTTTTCTAGATACATGATATGCATAAAAAACAATCCATGAACCAAACAGTAGGGTTGTCCAAAAAGCCCGTCGGCCCAGGCCTCGCCGGGCCCGGAAACCCGGGCCGGATCCCCGGCCCCCCCCCCCCCCCCCCCCCCCCACCCCCCCCCGACCTCGGTTCGAATCGTCGGCGCCCGGCCCGGCCCGAAATAGTAATTGAGGTTGTCAAAAAGCCGTCGGCCCAGCGCTCGCGGGCCCGGAAACCCGGCCGGGACTCCCGGCGCCGACCGCGTTCTCGTTATCGTCGGCGCCCGGCAGGGCCCGGAAATACGTAATTTTTTTATTTTATGTTATAATAATATATATATATATATATATACTCTCTCTCTTAGTATATAGTATACTCTCTCTTATATATGTATAATAATATATGTGTAATATAATATTTATTACTCTTAAATAAATATACTTATATGTGTGTGTAATATTATTATATATATATATATTATTATATATATATTATATATATATATAATAATTTAAATAATATATATATATATATAATATATATATATATATATTTATATATTATATATATATATATATATATATATATTATATTTTTTTATATATTTTTATGTAATTACTATAAGTATTTACAATTTGTTTATGGATAATATATGTATATGTGTGTGTATATATATATATATATATACATATACATATATTGAATGACATGAATACATGAATACTTTGGGCTACTTAGTCTAGTGGTAAAATTTAGGAGTTTGGAGAGGAGGTTAGTGGTCCCCACACGCGGCTCGAGACAGAGAGAAGACGATGAACGTCGTAATTCGAGTCACATAAGCTCATGTGATGACGACAAACGCACGAAGTGAGTCGACGGACCATACAAAGCAACGAAACTTCGGAATAATGGAAACACGAACTGAACGGGAGCCCCGCGTGGCTTACGAAAGGCGAAGCGCCCCTTGTATCCCATTTATTTCACATATGATTCAATCATGGAAGCTTGTAGATATCCTCATTAGCTTTCCAACGCATTTTGAACAACACAATTTCGAGTTCGGATGATGAAGATACGAAGGAAACGGACAGAACGCGCGAATCGAAGTTCAGGCCAAAGTTGGCTGAGACACCAAGTGGTGTCTCGGCCAAGGCTTGCTGAGACACCCATGAGTGTCTCGGCCAAGTCTTGGCCGAGAGACCAAGAGGTGTCTCAGCCCAAGCTTGGCCGAGACACCCACGGGTGTCCGCAGACCCGAAAAAACTGAATTTTTACACTTTAAAGTTGTTTTTCGATCGTTAACCGTCTGGATTTGTTTTAACTGATAGAATATCATCCAAGAACGTGGTTAAGTGGTTATAATTGAAGATAAGAATGAATCGATCGTTCTTATCTGAACACAGAGTTCCTGAAGCCTATAAATACAACCCCAGGGGCTTTATTTTTTTAGATCTGGAATTCTCGAGCGTTGACGAAGCCCTACTGAATTAGAGACTGAAGAGCCACGAATTTCAGAGAGGAGGAGGAGACTTCAGTGAATTCTTCGGCATAAAGAAGGAGAGTTTGATAGATCTGTACCCTGGTTCTTTTCCTTGAGATTGCCCCGTTGCGGTGATCTCAAGAAGCTGTTACCGAGATAATTGCTTCGATTTCTTGATTCCTTCGTGAATCAACGAAGCTCCGGATCTGATCTGATCGTTTGGTGGTCCACGGATATCAATGTCTCCATCACAGGCCAAGATCCCGCGCAAGCAGAAGACCGATAAACGATCTCTACATTTGTTTTGACGAGAATTGTATTTTTATTGTGTAAGAGTCTTATAAAAAGACTATCTTTTTTGTATTTTCATTGTAACGACTGAAGTTGTAATGATTATCTCAATAAACAAATCGATTTCTCCCCAAACAAGCTGGCGACCACAGTGGGAGCCAACAGTCTCGTCAACGAGGCTGTCGTGCCGCAGCCGACGACCAAGATCCTCATGGCTGAAGAGGTCCAATACAAGTTCGACCAACAAAAGTTCGAGGAGTACGTCTCCTCCTCCTCCTCCTCCAGATCTGCCTCTCCTCGCAAGCGCAGGAAGGTCTCCTTCACCCGAAAGATCCGTTGGTCTTCAGATCTGAAGACTCAAGAAGGCGAATTCCTCGCTACCGTTGCTGCAACCGTACCTCACAATGATCCGTCGGCGTCCAACGAGATAAGATATGCAGATCTGAACTCCTCCGTGATCAAGGAAATAACTGCTAAAGGCGCGCCGACTCTATCAAGGAGAACACGTCAAAGGCAACGCTAATGCCTCGTGCGCCAATTCGCCAAGGCTTTGTATCAGGTGGACATACTCTGTTACCAAACGGATTTGGAGTTCAGAAAGCGTCAAGTGGCTAAGCCATATCCACAGCAAGCTTCGGGAATCTCCTCCTAACCACCTACTAACGAATGGGTTCGTGTCAAACGAAACCGTTTCACTCTTGAGGAGCGTATTCAGAAGCGTCGCGCACTTCTTACGCATGCCTAGATCCTTGTGTGAAAAGCACAAGAAATGCAAAAGGAAGAGGCGGTTAAGAGATCGCCGAGATCCAAACAAATTTGGATGCCAAAGGCCAAATCAACGCCTAAGGTAAAAGCAAGCGACATTGCTCCCCAGCCTTCGTCAACTTCGGATCCCGCTCCTTCTGCCACCACACCTTCGGTGAAACCCTACGGCAACGTGGACCTCTACAAATTTAGAATTCCGTTGAAGGATCGACTAGGTCCTTTATACGAAGATCAAGGCAAAGCGCCTGTTAAGGAACGCTTGGGACCGTTGAAGGAACCCCAAGCAACCATCCAGATTGGGGGTCGTACGCGACCTCCTAACAAGTTGACTCCCATAACTACCCGCGTGGGGGTGCCTGCACAAAACCAGAAGCCCGTTAAAATTTCACCCTCACACGGATATGATTCCAAACGTGTGACTCCTGCTAAAGCCAATAAAGCACTACCTATTCAGAAGAAGACGTGCCGAACAAACAACAACGGTACACCTGAGGAATCAAACCAACAACCGATAGGTTGCTCTGACCGCAACGTCGATGAGTTGTACTATCGGGTTGGGGGTACGAATAAATCTCGAAAGAGAAGTATCCGGGAAGCGAACTCTTACTATCCGTGTACCAAACTTATCAGGGCAGTATTATCAGTGTGTAGCTACCATAAGACCGCTCCACAGAGGGTCTCAGTATTTGAAAGGATCTCTACCAGAACATCCAAGTCTAAGCCAAGGCGTTTCTATAGAAAAAGATCAGCTGCGCAAGATGATGAACTCACAAAGGTCACTATCAATATGGTCAATAAGGAGATGTCAACGCGAAGTTTCAATCCCCGACATTTTTCGGACATATCCCAATGTATAACTCGGTTACACGCGGGAACTACTAGGCGTAGGGACTATCAGAGGATGAATAGCGGATTATCCTCGGAAGATGAAGCATCAGATGCGAACTCTGCCATCGTTTCTGACAATATAGTGTCCAGCATAGAACAATCTCGCGAGGCGTTTATGGTCAACACCGAGCAAATGGCCAAAATCATCGAGGATGCCTAGGCTAAGCAAAAAGAGAACTTCAAGTTCAAAATGGAAATGGCTATGATGCGAATGAGGGAAGAGCATGATCAACAGATCCGAGTCTTATCGAATCAGATAGGTGAATCCAGTCGTCGCAACAATGTTAGTCAAGCAGCTAGCGATTCAGATGTGGATGAACACCTCGATGCAGAAAACCCTTCCGTTGACCAAAACGCTGGGAGTAGCCCCACTGAGAATAACAATGTCGGGGGTGGTCCCACCAATAATGACAACACTGGGGGTGGCCCCATTATTCCTCCTCAAAATCAACCAAGGAAGTACACGAGCGAGGATGAAAAGATAAAAGACCTCGAGAGCAAAGTCAACGCTCTGATGTCTACTTGAGAGGTGAAGAAGATCGGTATTCCGTGTCCTTACCCAAGAGAATGAGATTCGATACCGTATCCGGCGAAGTTCAACCTGATCAACTTCACGCCATTTGACGGAAAGGGTTCCCCCACTCAGCATCTAATCTATTTTAAGTCTCACTTGGGTGTGATTTTTAGGAATGAATCCCCGGTGGTCCGATCATTCGTCGGCACCCTTCACGGAGCTGCCTTTGATTGATACCATCATCTCAAACCTGAAAGCATCAACAGCTGGGACGACTTGGAGAACTTGTTCCTCACTCACTTTTTTGATGATGATGCCGAGGTGTCAATCAGGACACTCTTCGATGAGAAACAATAATACGACGAGATGGTCAACGACTTCATCAAACGCTTCCGGAATAAGGCAATGAACTGTCGAGATCCGATCACAGAGGACTTCATCCTCCAAACCTGTCATAACAACCTCTCTTTGGACGTGTTGGAAGTTATAGAAGTAGCATCGTCCAGTACCTAAAAAGAGTTAAAAGTGCGCGGAGAGTAGGCCGAGTGCTTCCTCAGAAGGAAGAAAGCCGAGAGAAGCCAACCGACGGCTAACCCTCCAAACTCAAGTTTCGTCTCCCGTGGTAATGGGAAGGCACCTGCAGCAGTTGTTGATGTTAATCAGACATTGCAACAACAACCCCGAAGATAGCAAAAGACTTCGGATCCGAGACTTCAAAAGGAGTACTCCTTCAAGGACGAAGATGTTCCAGCCATTTTCGAGTCCCTCCTTGAAAATAACAAGATCAAGTTACCACCTATCGCAGATCAGGAGGAAGCTGACAATACTACGGATCTGAAGTATTGTGCGTACCACAGGAGGATCCTTCATCCTACCAAGGCTTGCTTCGCTCTCAAGAATAACATCCAAACCTTGATTGAAGCCGGCGTCATAACGCTCAATTAAGTCGAATGAAAACTCCGAAAAGTATACGAGTATAAACTGCTTCTCAAAACTCCAACAGGTATATGAGTCTAAACTGTTTCCTTTCTTTCATGGGAAGTTCCTGGAGAATGTCATGCCTGGTATTTTTAAGGATAACCCGGTCATCCAACTAAGTATAATGTTAGACCCGGTTTCGCAAAAGAAGTCGGGGGTGGATGATTCATGTAACGGGTAGTTCCCGGAAGAATGCTACATAAAATTTTCTTAGGGATAACCCGATCATTACAAACAAAGTGATAAACACTAAACTCTCACTGTGATTTCTGAACACTCTTTTGCTAAGACGAGATTCAATCACTTCGTTGGATTAATTTTTCCTCATAAAACTGTCATTGGTGTTTGACAACTCACAGTCTTCTACCACAAAATCCCCATCGATCAGACTAATTGACGGTGGGACCATCAAAATTCCTTTCGGTTGAATCCACTCAAATTCCCGCTACGTCTGTGCACTTAACACTCTCATTATTAGAGTCCGGACATAGTACTCGGAATTTTAATATCCTGATCGTTGACGATTGTCAAACCCTTTTGTGTTAAATATTTGTCACTTAACACCAGGAACTCTCTTCGAGTGATTTGTATGAATCAACACTCTTGCTGTAATTTTTACTCCTACTCTCACTGTCTATTTGGTAAAACTTTCTTATAGTTAGGACCACAACCAAAATCTCCTCTCGATTCCTTCTATGAACGAGAGGTCCACTTTCAAATCGAGTGATCAAACCTTCCTATAGTTAGGGTCACCTCAAACTCCTGCTTGGTCAAACCTTTTTACAGTTAGGGCCAAAACCATAATTCACTCTCGAAAAACGAGAAAATCACCTTTAGTTCGGTAATCAAACCTTCCATCAGTTAGGATTATCCGAATATTTTTGATTCTCGGAGTGGAGATCCCACTCTTAGATTCACTCTTCAGATTCTCAAAGTGGAGATCCCACTTTGAGTTTTCTTTGCAACTGGAGATAGAATATAAAATTCTTCCTCTCCAGTATCGGGTTCGTCTTTGCCCCAAGAGAAGACATTACTTTTCAACACAAAAATCCGTGCCTTACACGTACGGGGAATTTTATCCCGAATCCTAAGTAGGGATAAGTCAACGCCTAACACGCCTTGCCAGTTTAGTCTTTCACCGATTGAAAAAGACACCAGAATCCGAGTCTGGGGACTTTTTATCCCGAAGCCTAAGTAGGGATAAGTCAGCGTCTAACACGCGTTATCGGTTAGTTCTTGACAGTAAAAAGAACAAAAGCCCACATATTCAATATTATGGCAAGTTGTTATTCATAACACAATAATCTGTGTCTCACACGCACGGGAAATTTTATCCTGAATCCTAAGAAGGGATAAGTCGACGCCTAACACGCGTTGCCGGCTTAATCTTTCACCAATTGAAAAAGACACCAGAAATCAAGTCTGGGGATTTTTATCCCGAAGCCTAAGTAGGGATAAGTCAGCGCCTAACACGCGTTGCCGGTTAGTCCTTAACCATAAAAAAGATAAAAACCCACATATTCGATATTGTGGTAGGTTGTTATTAATAACACCATAGTCCGTGCCTTACACGTAAGGGGAATTTTATCCCGAATCCTAAGAAGGGATAAGTTAACGCCTAACACGCGTTGCCGGTTAGTCTTTGACCGTAAAAAGGACAAAAGCCCACATATTTGACATTGTGACAGGTGGTTATTCATAACGCCAAAGTCCATGGCTCACACGCGTGGGGAATTTTATCATGAATCCTAAGTAGGGATAAGTCAACGCCTAACACGCGTTACCGGTTTAGTCTTTCACCGATTGAAGAATACACCAGAATATAAGTATGGGGACTTTTATCTTGAATCCTAAGAAGGGATAAGTCAACGCATAATACGCGTTGCCGGGTAGTCTATTCCCGTAAGAAAGACGAAGTCTTCGTCTACGTATTCAATATCGTAGCACTAAAATAGTTAACTCTTTTAGCACAACGTCACACGCGGAACGGACTTAAACAATCCGTATGCAAGCCTGATTCAAACGGTAATCGGTAAAGGCACGTTAAATCCGTTGATGACTGGGGATTTACCAAAACTCCTGAGTCTGCATCTGATACATGCTGCCGGGTAGTCTATTCCCGTGAGAAAGATGAAGTCTACGTATTCAATATCGTACCACTAAAAGAATTAATTCTTTTAGCATAACGTTACATGCGGAACGGACTTAAACAATCCGCATGCTAGCCCGACTCAAACGGTAGTCGCTAAAGGCTCATCAAACCCATTGATGGCTGAGGGTTTGCCAAAAATCCTATACATGTGAGAGTTATTGACGCACCAGCTTCATTAGTTGGTCTCGTGACTTGAGCATCCAACAACTTCAGGATAAGATCCATACCTGCAGATGAATCAGCTCTAATAGTTGGTCCTGCAACCTTAACACTTGAGACTACCACGTGTTGCGATGAAAGTCAATGTCGGTCAACACGTTACGACGCGAGGTCAACATGTTACGACGAGAAGTCAACGCGAGGTGATCCGAAACCCTAAGGTCAACACCGATTAACGCGTAACCCTAGGTCAACGCCGGTCAACGCGTAACCCTAGGTCTGTTAGACCCTAGAGGGGGGTGATTAGGGTCTTATGCTAATCTAATCTGATTAAATGCTAATTAAAATTAATTAATAAGTTATCCTAGCAAGTATGAAATACAACAAGAATATAAACTAGGATAAGCAATATGAACAATGAGATATATCCTATATGATAGAGATATATGCAAGGATATATAAACAACACAAGGGTAAATAATCTAAACAAGATAGTGGATGAAATAAATGAGTAATGCACAATTGGCGATATAAGATAAATGCAAAAACAAATACGCCAAAGACAAACTCAAACAAGCAATATGATCACGGAGTTCGGACGCGATATAAGATATGAACATAAATATAAATGAACGCCAAAGCACACTCAAACACACTATATGATCACGGAGTTCGGACCTTCCGTCCTACGTCTCCGCTCCCCACTCCCGGGGAGAAATCCACTATCACAACCGGGTTTTCTACGTTCACCCGAATAACGTTTACAACCACACTATGTCGGTTTTCAACGATCACCGATCAACGTCCACTCCTCACACTCGGTTTTCTAGTTCACCGAAAACTTCACAACAACACACTAATGCAATCCCACTCTACACCCACTAAGTATTGAACTAGACGTGTCTCCCTCAAGTGCTCGGTTACAACCTCTCCCTAGGTTCGTCAACCGACGCCACTCCTCTTGGGACGATCCTCGACTCTCGCCACACACTTCTCACTCGGTGTACAAGTGTATTACAAAGTGATTTCACAATTAACAACAGTCACATTGGCGGTCGACCGGAAATTCTCGCGGTCGACCGGAAATTCTCGCGGTCGACCGCGATCCAGGTTCCAAACGGAGAAAACACGCAGAGCCTTCTTCGGTCGACCGGTGCGGTCGACCGATGGAAATTTTGAGCTCTCGGTCGACCGCATCGGTCGACCGACAAACTCTCTACTGCCCACTGCCGACTGAACATATGAGCGGTCGACCGGTGCGGTCGACCGATAACTGATACTACAAAAAAAACTGGTTTTAAAGCTGATTTATGAGACTTTAGAAAATTGTTAAAAATAACAAATGAAGTCCAAAAATAATAAAACTTTGGAAAATGTATATAAACATGTAAATGAAAAATAATAAAACTTTGGAAAATGTATATAAACATGTAAATGAACATGTTACAAAAAGAATTTTCCAAATTGCATTTCCCATTTGTGAAAAATCATCATTTTGCAAAATAGTCCAAAACACGAAAATGTAAACATATGAATTTTGACATTTAGGCTAAACCATGTTTTGAAACTTTGCACAATGATTATATAGACTTAATAAAATATGTATATGATTATTGTTATGTCCAAAAACTAAGAATATAGAATTTTCACAAAATTGCATATTCTATGCAATATATACTAAAACACAATAATAAATATGTAATTTCATATTTATAAACATGAAAACCAAAACTTGTGTTGTATATATATGTGACTACATATATATACAAGGAAACCAATAAATGTGTGTGTATATGATATTGAGCTTATAAACATGAAAACCAAAACTTGTGTTGTATATATATGTGACTACATATATATACAAGGAAACCAATAAATGTGTGTGTATATGATATTGAGCTTAACGTACTTAACACACATAATATAACACCTAAACTAAATTACCCAAGCTAGATCTTGATCTCCAATGTAGCTCAACTTAGAACACTATGCGGATGAAGCTTAACTTGGATCTTGAACTTGAATTGCATAAGCTTCATCGACATTCCGCCAACCTCCTTTGGATATGATCATTGAAGCTCTATTCCATCCATCCTCCAACCACGTTGTTTGTCTACAATACATAGGAATGCACAGACACTAGACAAATAACATTAGTAGTAAATTGTTTGTTAAACATCATCAAAACAAGAAGGCCAACAATCTCCCCATTTTTGATGATGACAAACAATTTACAAAAAGAGATATATGCATGAAGGAAATGAATATATAATTTATAATTCACATGCATATAAACAAGAAAGAACATACTCATAATATTTCTCCCCCTTTGACAACATTAAAAAGGGGACAAAAGATGGAAGAGAGCGAAGGCTCCCCCTATCAATATGCATGAGTGAGTATAAAACAACTATAGGGAATAGCTCCCCCTATCAAAATACCATATAGAATATATGAAATAAAGATCAAGGCAAAACATGTGAGGAAGAATAGATAAGAGCATGCTAAAAATTTACTCACATACATTAAGATAATGAGAACACATGTGGATACATCAAAATAAAAATAGTGTCTCATTAGCACAACTATAAAAACATAGTGTATAAAGATAGATCTATGAAATCAAAAGAAGGGAAAAACAAATCACTCAAATGAAATCATAAATCAAAGTTTAAATCCAAAAACGTAAGACCAAATCATCATTGATTTTCAAAAATCAGGAGAGGTAACTATATCTAGCTCTTGAGCTAGTATCAACCCATATAAATATTTTAGCACCCGGTAAACAAGATTTGGGAATAAACACCCAATAAGTCCGTAGGGTTATATAAGTACAAACCTCTCATCAAAACAAAACCAATAATCATGAAAACAAAAGAATTTGATCAATAAAAAAAATTGTTTTCATGTTCAAAAGTTTAAAGTATAATTTTTCAAAACCAAGAAAAAGAAAAAGAAAAATATTAAAATTCTTGGTTTAAAAATCAAATTTGTTTTGGAAGAAAAAGAAAAATATTAAAATTCTTGGTTTAAAAATCAAATTTGTTTTGGTATCCAAGTATTCTTGGGACCAAAAGGTTTAGGAACATGACCCCTATCATTAAAGCTCAAAGCCCTAGGGTTATGAACCCTCTTGGGCATATGTGGTGCACTAACACGGTCAAAGCAATAATCTCTCAAATGACCCTTCCGATTGCAATATGTGCAATGAAAGAGATCCATTTGTTTTTATGGACCATTAGCTCGTGCACGGGAAACAATAGAAACATTTGCAAACATGGATGGTCTTTTAAAATTGTTTTGCAAATGTGAAACTCTCTTTAAATTAAAACAAAATTTGGCCAAATGACCAAATCGACCACAAAAATCACATTTAAACACATTAGCATGCTTATGATGTACAATTGGTGCATGTGTGTGTACATGTGATGAAGAGAAGTAGAACATAAATAGTCATTTATAAAGGAAGCAGTATCATTTTGTATGTTCTCTACTTCTAACATGGCATTATCTTTTTCATGAGTTAACTTGGCAAAGTTTGAAAGCAAAGAATCATGATTCAATTTTAATTTTTCATTGTTTTCTTTAAGGATCATATTTTCATTAGAAATAGTATCAAACTTAGAAGCTAAAGACTCATGATCGGATTTTAAAATTACATGCTTGCTTTGTAAATTAATGAAATCATTTTGCAATGTCTTGTAGGCATGCAATAATTTATCACTAGCATAAGCAAGTTCATCACTATATAAATCATTATCGGGTTCGAACTCGCAAACCTCACTAGGGCAATCGCCTAGTGCACGTGTGCATAAAGCTCCTTTAGAACTTGAAGCGGGATCCTCCAAAGCTTGTCGGATCGCCTTCAAGTCTCCTTGATGCACTTCTATGAATTTCCACAATGTATAAGCGCTATCAAAAGAATCAAGCTTGTTAGACATAAATGAATCAAATGCATTTAATAAAAATTCTAACATAAGCTTGTTCATAATAAACATCTTTTTATCATATTTTCTCCACTTGGATTTCTCCAACATGGGCACAATATAAGCACAATCAATGATTTCTCATAAATCGATATTTTTAGATTGAACAAATAATTTGAATCTAAAACACCATTGAGCATAGGGGAAAGCATTGAATTTAGGAGCAACACTAGAATCATAGCCTAAATAAGATGCATCATTCATATCCATAATTTATAAAAATATGCAAGCAAGATACAAATGTAATCAAAACAAGATTAGCACACTCATTAGACGTTGGCCCCAAAGGACACGAGCTCAATAAGAAACAAGAAATCCTTAAGTGTGTTAGACCCTAGAGGGGGGTGATTAGGGTCTTATGCTAATCTAATCCGATTAAATACCAATTAAAATTAATTAATAAGTTATCCTAACAAGTATGAAATACAACAAGAATATAAGCTAGGATAAGCAATATGAACAATGAGATATATCCTATATGATAGAGATATATGCAAGGATATATAAACAACACAAGGGTAAATAATCTAAACAGGATAGTGGATGAAATAAATGAGTAATGCACAATTGACGATATAAGATAAATGCAAAAACAAATACGCCAAAGACAAACTCAAACAAAGAAATATAAACATAAGGTAAAGTGCGCCAAAGCAAACTCAAATACACGATATGATCACGGAGTTCGGACCTTCCGTCCTACGTCTCCGCTCCCCTCTCCCGGGGAGAAATCCACTATCACAACCGAGTTTTCTACGCTCACCCGAATAACGTTTACACCTCACAATGTCGGTTTTCAACGCTCACCGATCAACATTCACTCCTCACACTCGGTTTTATAGTTTACCGAAAACTCCACAACATACTCGGTTTTCTAGCTCACCGAAAACCTTACAACACTCACAATGTAACAAATATAAATTCGTTCTTTATAATAGATGAGAACTCAATTAAGCACAACTCAATGTTACAATCTCTCACAACCCTAATATATTATGTATGCAAATACAATAAGCTCCAAATCTAAACTCAATATAAAACTAGCTTTAATAGAAATGATAATTAACAAATAATTATAAATAAAAGCTAGAGTTGAGTTTAGGAAAACTTCTCTAGAACAAGATGGAGAGATGGAGATTTGAGGCCCAAACAAGAAGATAATCTCCTCCATTTGTGAAAGCTAAAACTTCTTTAAACTAAACCCTTAAACAAGCTTAAACAAGCTTAAACTATTTTTAAAACCCTTGTTTAAAAACTTCTTTAAAACATTCTTGGATAGATTGAAAGAGATCAGCAATTGAGTATTTATACCCTCTCAAAACTCAGCCAAAACTCCCAAAACAAAAGACCAAAAACATCCCAGCAACGGTAACAAAAATAGTCGTTGGGAACAGTCAGACTGAGCAGCGGTCGACCGACGAAATCATTCGGTCGACCGACGGAAATTTCGGTCGACCGCTGTCCAGGTCGAAAACAAAAGAAAACAGGCAGAGACTTCGTCGGTCGATCGGTACGGTCGACCGATGGAGCTTTCGGTCGACCGGACCGGTCGACCGACAGACTCTCTGTCGCCTGTAAAACTTTGGGGAATGATTGTAGACATGATAATAAACATGCTACAATAACTGGTTTCGAAAAAAGACTTCCCAAATGAAAAATATCATCATTTTGCAAAATAGTCCAAAACATGAAAATATGAGATACTTGAATTTTGATGTTTTGACATAAACCAACTTTTGAAACTTTGTGAAATGTTTTTATAGACTTAGTAAAACATGTATAAACTGATATTCAAGTTTACAAACTAAGAATACAATATTTTCACAAAATTGCATATTCTATACAATGTTTTCAAAAACACAATAGAAAATATGAAATATATAATTTCATATATATAATCATAAAAACTCAAAACACATGTATGTATATATAACTATATATATGCATAGAAACCAAAACTTATATATATATATATGACTATATATATATATATATA
>NC_033802.1:61642678-61647154 GCF_001876935.1 Asparagus officinalis
TCTTTCCCTCTCGGCCTTGAGCTTGTCAAGAACCCATGCATACTTGAATGACCTCTTGTTCATCTCAGAAGCTTCCTTCTCGAAACTCTCAATTTCACATTTCCTGACAGCTCCCAACACTGCAAGTTGTCAGCTTGTCTCTCTTATCAATATTTGATTTTGATGATTGTTGGTTACTCAAATTCTAATTTATTGTTCTGTCATTCTAAAATCTCATGAACCTACAACTTGCAGCCTGTCCGTGATCGCTTCAAAAATAACGCTGATGCCAAAAAGCTATTGGAAAAGTGAAGGTAACCTTTACTTGATGCTCAATTGCTCATAAGATATGTACATTCATGAGATATCAACCATGACTTACATAACTATGGTTCCTCTCTGGACATTATGTTTTAAAATTAGAACTATAGTTCTTGCTTGCATTTATGAATAGAATTTTCCTTAGAGTTGATGATTGATGTGAAAATCCTCCCTCTTTTTGCAAGCGTACAAAGTTACTAGGTGATTATTCTTACTTGTTGGTGTTGGGAATGGTGACGAGTTGTAACATAAAAATTCTAATTTTCTTATTGCTTGGTGGTCCTTCAGATTCTTATTGTTCTTGTGGGTTTTGATAATTCGAAGCATTACGACATCAAAATCGATATTACTTTCATGTATTTTGATTTGGAAATGCACGATAAGTTAGAATTGATATTGCATAAAAGCGTATAGATGATTCCTTTGAAAGTGGTATGAAGCCTCTTATGCTAGCATTTCTCGATATTACTTTCATGTATTTTGCTTTGGAAATGCACGATAAGTTAGAATTGACAGTTAATAAAATTTTCTTATCATGTAATCATTGATTGTGACATTTATTTGTGCAGGAGCGTAGATTGTAACATTTTTATGGTGGGATACATATATTCCATCATCAATGGCACACCTAACGTAACGCACAGCTACCCCTCAATCAGAAACCATTCGTCAATGCACACTAACTTTCCAATCAAATACATGAGAGAATCCCCCACTATTGGCATTCGATCAGATCTTCGCATTGATGTCACATTGCAACCCAAACGGCAAATCAACTACAGCCTGCACTATGATGTACCAAGTAGTATCTGTAGGGTGAATATTTGATTTCCCGAAGAAAAGGGAGTTTCGTTTGTATTTATAAGAAAGCTTATTACAAACTAACGAATCAAATGATTACAACAGAAGCAGAGGGAAAGCCCTCTTTGTTTTGTGTGGGGACTTTAGGTGGCTACAGGATGCTTCGCTCGATGCTCGTGTCGAGTCTGCTTCCCTTGGACCGTTCGAATGAGGTTGCTGGAGAGCTTCAGTACGTAGTAGAAGCTCGGGCCAATAGAGTTCGGGTCTGCTTAGTTCGTCGGCGATCGGAGCTCGGAACTAGGCGGTGGTGCTGTAATGCAAGGATCTGCTAACAGCTTGGTCTCCCGGCGATCGGAGCTCGGAGCTAAACAGTGATGCTGCAATGCAAAGGTTATGCAGAGAGCTTGGTCTCAACTCTTTTCTCTAAGTTTTTGCGACCTCCCTTCCAGTGTGCTGGAAGGGGCTTTTAAATGAAAGACAACGGCCGTCTGCTATCCGAGTGGACTTGACCAGCATTAATGAACCGCATTTATGAGTTCGCAGATCGACGAGGTGTCTGTCTGATCACTCGTACTGTGCGTGGCCGCCCGGCGTGCTTTGAGCACGGTGCTTTCTCCTTTCCGGTCAGGAGAGGCGGCGAAGTAGGTGCACAGTACTCGAGTGGGCCTAGCCAACTTGCTGAGTGCCGGCGGATCTAGCTCTTGACTCAGACATCCGAGGTGAGCCGCATTTATGAATGCTCAGGTTGACTCGACACCTGTTCAGTCCTTCGCGCTGTGCGTACTGCAAGTGGCCGTTTGACGGTCTTGGGGTACTGTGCTCTCTCTCCCCTCGGGTCGAGAGGGATGGGAAAGTCCAACTCAGCACGTGGGGGTGGCGGATACCCAGCTGTACTGACGGTCTTGGGGTTTGCTGGCGGATTCGACTCTACACTCGGGCAGGCGAGTTGAGCGAAAGGCGAACTTCCGCCATCCTGACCGATCTTAACTCATGCTGGCGAGCCGACCGTAAGGCGAACCTAGAATCGAACATATCTGACGTCTACGCGATTTAGGCCATGTAGGCTGTCTAAAAATCACAATAGATAGCTTATCCCCCATCAAACACCGATGATGGAAGTTACAATCTGACGACTTCCAGAAGGCTATAATTTGAGGACGATCTGTGCAAAGCTCTAGCAAAAGAGACTACAAATTGACGGTTTCTTCATATTAGAATGCAGATATCTCTCAAACCGTAAGGAATTTGGCAAAACGGATGAAGCGAACCAAAGCCTTCGGCTTGGTTCGGATGGCCCCGTCTCGTCGAGATAGCCGATTTTCATATGTAATTCGTTCAATTTCGACGTACGGTTTGAAAGTTATGACCTGTTCTTCGTAGCAAGTTGTGTTCTGAAGTCCGTCTGCAAGACCGGACTTCGTTAGAACATTGGACTTAGCTTGAAGCTCTCCAAGCCCGCCTAAGGTTCGCCTCTGCATTACAGAGTCAAAGCGCACATGCTCAACTCTGCGTTTTCAACATCAAAACGCAGAGTTAATCGCTAAAACAGCACAACTGTGCGTTTTCAGCCTTTAAACAGGCTCAACTCTGCGTTTTCAACATCAAAACGCAGAGTTAATCTCTAAAATAGCACAACTGTGCGTTTTCAGCCTTTAAACAGGCACAACTCTGCGTTTTCAGCCTAAAACGCAGAGTTCATCTCTAAAACAGCACAAACTGTGCGTTTTCAGCCTTTAAACAGGTCAACTGTGCGTTTTCAGGCCAACTGTGCGTTTATGGGCTCAACTGTGCGTTTTTAGCCTGAAACAGGCCAACTGTGCGTTTATGGCTCAACTGTGCGTTTTCAGCTCCAGCTGTGCGTTTTCAGCCTTAACTGTGCGTTTACAGGCCCAGCTGTGCGTTTTCAGCCTCAACTGTGCGTTTTCAGCCCAGCTGTGCGTTTTTCAGCTCCAGCTGTGCGTTTTCAGCCCCAGCTGTGCGTTTTCAGCCTCAACTGTGCGTTTATGGGCTCAGCTGTGCGTTTTTAGCCTGAAACAGGCCAACTGTGCGTTTACAGGCCAACTGTGCGTTTACGGCTCAACTGTGCGTTTTCCGCTCCAGCTGTGCGTTTTCAGCTCCAGCTGTGCGTTTTTAGCTCCAGCTGTGCGTTTTCAGCCTTAACTGTGCGTTTACAGGCCCAGCTGTGCGTTTTCAGCTCCAGCTGTGCGTTTTCAGCCTTAACTGTGCGTTTTTGGCCCCAGCTTTAAGGGGGCGGTTATACCCTTAACCCCCTATAAATACCTCAAAACTCAACTGAGTTCGGATCCTCTTTTTTTTTGGAGGGGGGAGCTGACTTTTTGGGGATCCTTGATCGAGCATCTTGCCGCGTTCTGCAGCAACAAGGAGTTTTGGAGACCAGCAACAGGAGCTTCTTCCTTGGCTTATTAACCGAACTTTCGGTTCAAATCAACTCTTTTTCAAGAGTTCAAACTCGTTCAGAGTTATCAACTCGATCAGAGTTCAAAACTTGCTCTGCAAGTTCTTCCAAAACTCGTCAGAGTTATCAACTCGATCAGAGTTCAAAACTTACTCTACGAGTTCTTCTAAAACTCGTTCAGAGTTATCAACTCGTCAAGAGTTATTTCAAAACTTGCCACGCAAGTTCTCCACAGCGTTAAATCGTGAGGAGAAGACATCGTTCCAGTGAATCAAGACGTTCGGATCGTCAACCGTGAAGAACCCAGTTTTAAACAAAGGGGAGAATCAAATTCATTCTCCTCTCTTTTGTAATCGGAATCCAAATTGTAATTGATTTTGAGAGGAATACAAGTCAAATTTTTCTTTCATTGTCTTTTTACTGCAAATTTCCAACAAACAAAAGATGGCGACTCTGCTGGGGACTAGCTTCTCTGACGAAGAAGTGGTGGTGCAATGCGACGTTCATCTCACTGGAATGACCGTTGAAACTCTGATTATCGAGTTTAATCAAGCCAAGTATGAGGAGGCCATCTCCTCCGGATCCCTTAGCCCCAAGGCTATGCGCAAGATCCACAAAGTTTCCGAGGAGACTAAAGCTCCAGTTGTAGCCAACTCATCTAAAGACTATCTCCCATGGGGGTTGCACTGTTCATACAGTCCCCTCCCTAAGGGAGAAGACTCGATTTCGGCACAACGCCAAAAAAGCCGATCCTCCAATCAACGCGAACTACGCGTTTATGAGCCTCAACATGAGCTCTGCAAAAGCCCAGCTAAACGCAACCCTCAGGTGTGCGTTTCTCAGATAGAACGTAGCCTTCAGAGGCATGTTTCAACATCAAAACGCAGCCTTCAAAACTGCGTTGATTTGGCAGAACGCAACTCTCAGGAGTGCGTTTCAGAACTCAAACGCAACTCTCA
>NC_033802.1:61648154-61691884 GCF_001876935.1 Asparagus officinalis
CCCCCCCCCCAAAAAAAAAAAGTTATTTGGGTAGAGACGAAAGAGAAAAAAAAATATGGAGATTATCAAAAATAATTTTCAATATGATCCTTAGATCTTCTAATTATGTCAAATAATTGTTTCTTATTATTTTTGTTAAAATCTAAGTTTTGGGTTAGTTTTGTTTTTTTGTTTGTTTGTTTTTTTTTTTTTTTTTGGGGGGGGGGGGGGTTTTTTTTTTTTTTTTTTTTGGGGGGGGGGGTGGCTTTTTGCTAACAATTAAAGTAGAGATAAAAAATTCATATAGTCCCTTAAATCTTTCATATTTAAAATTGGTCCCAAAGCTTTCATACTTGAAATTAATCCCCCAAACCTTTAACATTTGAACTTAATCCCTCCAAATCATTTTTTTTGTCTTTTTGAAGTGTTTTGAAATATCTTTTGTTCCATTTATCATCTAAATTGTTAATCATGGTTGAGTAGTGGTTAATTAGGAACAAATAATTACCAAAATCATCATAAAATCTGGACTCAAAATTATTAATTTTAAGTCTAGTATAATATTTCCCCAACTTGCACTCCAGTGAAGGTTTGTCGGGGTTTGGGATTGGAAGGATATTGATATAGCTGCGAAGTTTGCTAGTTCATCCAAAATTGTTAAAAGATGATGAAACTCTTAATTTTAACTAGCTTGTAAGTGGAGCAACTAATTTTAAATCACTTAAAATATTTAGGGAACAAAGATGGAAAAAGCCCTATATATACACACATCACCTTTACATATAGTTTTCCTCGCAATTCAATTATAATAGGAAAATGAAGTTTTAATTTCCATGTACTTTTTGCATTTAATAGTAGAAATTTAAAATAGGAATTATATTGTCATGTGGTTTTATAATTTTATAATGGAATAGTGAAATGGGTTCTTCCAATTTTATAAAGTTTTACATTAAAAAGTAGATATGTAAAAATAAATTTCCTATTTTCATATACTCCTGCAATTTTATTAATTTACCAAGTCTTCAAAGAGATTATGATTTATAATTTTTTGATATAAAAATCTAATTACAATTGATTCATTTTTTAAAGGATGTTTTAGAAGATTGAAGTATTGATTCCACGATGAGTGCATATGTTGAATTATCTAAGCATTCACGAAAAGATATTTCTTTTCGTAAAACTTTTACTTTACATTCTTCTTTTCATATTGTTGCATTTATGAAGGTTATATATACCTTATAACATGTGGTTGTTTTTTTATTAATGCATAGTACAATAATTTTATGGCAACTTAAGTATCCAATAATACCAATCATATTTGAGTTAACAATTTCTGTCTCTCTTGCCCATGTTCTGTCCTTTTGGTGTCTACTCTTTCTCATATTCACATGCAGT
The DNA here is from genome assembly GCF_001876935.1 of Asparagus officinalis. Taxonomy (NCBI): domain Eukaryota; kingdom Viridiplantae; phylum Streptophyta; class Magnoliopsida; order Asparagales; family Asparagaceae; genus Asparagus; species Asparagus officinalis. The sequence continues at coordinate 61,649,529 of NC_033802.1, forward strand.
AATTGTATAATTGACACATTTTAGCTCCAAGAGACAAAAAAAAATTATGCCTCGTTTGGTATGGTATGGGGGAATGAGTAGGAATAGAATACAAATGCTCACTTCTCATTCATTTCTACTAAACTCAATCTCTTTTTCAAAGCGAGAATATCCATTCTCACGTCTCATCAATTCCCACTTTTATGTGAGAAATGACCATTCCCAATGAAAATGGTAGGGAATGAGCATTCCTATTTAAATGGAAATCAATACATAATTTTCCTATACATCCATTCCTACTTTATTTTGTAAACTTGCACTCAAAAGTGAGAAACAGAAATGAGCATTTCATTCTTACATTAGTTTCATTCCATTCCTTAGTCCATTCCATTCTCACTTTGCTCGGTTCTATTCTATCCCTAGGTCCATTCCTTTCTCATTCCAGTCTATTTTATAGTACCAAAATGAGGTGTAAGTTTTTGGCATATTAGATCTACAGAGTTTTGCTAATTCTATATTAAATTACTAAAGCTTCATATTTCTAACTAAAATCCAACTCCGTTAAGTTGTTCTAAATAACACTATGTCTTTTTTAACACTAAAATGTATTAAGTAGTTCTAAATAATACCCCTATTTCGAACAAACATAGGTGGAATGTTCTTTTTATTTATTTATTTGGGATCAGATTTTGTAACAAAATAAAAAAAGAAATAGATGTTCAACGTGCAAGTAAGGGCCCGTTTGGATAATGGAAGTATTAGAAATAAGAAATAGATTACGAAAGTAACTTTCAAAACTATGAAATAGGAAGTAGCGGAAATAACATTTTTTGTTTGTTTCATATATTTTTAGAAGTAATGGAAGTAGAATTTCTTCCTCTTCATTTACTTATTTTGTTTGGATAATACTTGGAAATATTACTCGGAAGTAATTAATACATGTTGCTTCCATTTTTTTATTTGGATTGTCATTGAAATAGAAATAGAAGTATTATAACACACCACAGGCCTCGAAGATTGTTGTGCTTAAAAGTTAGAAAGCTTACATCACGAATAAAACAACATCAATATAGTAGGTCAGTGAAGTCACTATTAGGGTAAATTTTAAATTGAAAAAAACATGACAAATGTTTACATTCTTATCTACTATTAACATCGACAAAAAATATTGGTCCTTCGGGCTTGCAAGTTTTTGAGCAACATATGTAATAATTTGACTTACTTACATTTTCTAGATTGTTACCCATCAAATACTATGTCCACCCAGGTATACAAGGAACATCCTTCCAAAAGTTTGGATGCTCTACAATAATGAAAGAAATCATATTTTCAGTCTTATAGGTTCCAGGTCCTTAACCTGTATGTCTGATTCACCAGACAAAATTTCAAGTAGTAAACATCCACAAATATTCTTATGATGGCTTCTTTGGAATATTTAATCATACCAGCCATGGATTATATATATCTTCTTTGCTTCTGGGTTTGGTTATTTTTTTATATCCGTCACTATGATTGTGTACCCAGCTATATCAATAAAGTTAACTAATCTCGGCCTCTAAATTCTACGGAACAAAAAGTTAAAATTTTCAATCCTCTTAAATCCACGCATGTTAGAAATAATAAATGTCATTTACACTTGTAGAAAAAATAAGTTATTAGAAATAATAAATGTGACTTACACGAACAAAAAGTTAAATGTTCCCTCCTCTTAAGTCTCTAGGTATATAAAGAGGCAAGTATAATGTTATAAGATAAGATCACAGATGACATAAATGGGCATATGGCTCAAGTGCAGGCAAACCTGCTACTAGATGCTCATCTAGGGCAGTTGTAGGAGGAGGAAGCAAAAGAGCAGGAACAACTGCCGCTGTAAGATTTGCAGTCTCATAGCGGATATAACTTCTTCATCACAAACACTCAGTATCACTCCAGCACCATTGGCAACAGCCCATCTTGGGGTCGATGGCATAAGTTGAGGATGCTTTCCAGATCCACGACTAGTACCTGAACCAGTTGGGTTAAAAAAAAGTTTATAATAGAGTCCCAGCTTTAATTACATGGTTGAGAATAAGATAACCGAAGATAGAAAATGAAAACTCTAATTGAAAACAAGGATGAACGCTTTTTGCCACGCGCGAAGACGGCATGGACTAGAATTGCCGCGAGTTGAGGGAACCTTTCACGCGGGGGACGTCGATTGTGAGGTTATCAATAGAAGGGCCAGAGTCGGTTGTTTAGAAGAGGAAGAGTCAGTTGTAATTTGATGGCTTCCGTAATTATGATTTTGAGAATCTTTTTTCCGCGTGGACCCCACTTTACATCAACTTCCGTCGTATTTCAGAGCATTCGAAGACGGAAAAATATCAAGCAAATAGAGGTGCCACGTAGACGCCACGTCAGCTTTTAAAGAAGTAGCGGATGTAGTTTTTACAGAGAAACAAACATACATTTTTATCAAGAAGTAGCAGAAGTAGCATCTACTTCCTCTACTTCTGCTATTTCATAGTCACTTTCCGTGCAAACAAATGGGCCCTAAAAGTGTTAAACTGTATTCGTATCCGAGGAAATATCTGTAACCATATCCGTTAGGATACAGATATGATTACTCAAATCTATAACCGACAGGATATAGTTACAAATATGATTTTGTAGTAAAATATCCGTATCCGAAATATCCAGATACATATTAGTCAAACTTTTACAATAGTTTCAATTATTAGATTATGGATTTGTGGTTAATTTTGATGATCAAGATGTCTAATTTTAGCTTTTCAGTTATAACGAACATATTAACGAGCTCTTTTGTATTATGTTTTCTTTCAATATTATCTAGTTTTATCATATCTGTTTTGTATCTGAATGCATATCCACTGATATATATGCATCCGTATCTGTAACCGTATCTGATTTTAGCGGATATGAATACGGATTTTTCTTACTGTATCCATAACCGTATCTGATTTTAACGGATATGAATATGAATTTTTCTTACGAGGTACATCCATATCCGTATCCGTGTGGGTAAGCCACCTAAATATGATGCCGTGTCTAGACCGAAGTCACGTGCATTTTAATAACGTGAGAATAACGATAATATCACACCCAATTTTGTCAGCCATCATCACTGACTGCCACAAGCATATTACTCATGAGTCATGAAATGACGAATGGGAAAAGAGAGTGACAATATAAAGCACTTCATACCACTTGTCTGGCTCCGTCTTCGCACTTGATGTTGGGGTGAACTGAAGGGCTGCTATCTCGCGTGAAAATGGCCAAATCCCCGCCGCCGATGCTGCTTTCAATCCTTTTGTTCCTAATTCCAACTCATCGAGTAAATGGTACGGATAGCCTCTTTCTATTTCCATTTAGAGCTTAGTCTAAAAATTCGTGCTGCGTTTTTCGCACGAGAAAATATTCTAATTTCTGATTCAATTGGTTCATGTTCTTTTAAATTTCATTATGTTTCTGTATATTTTATTGAATTTTTAATACTATTATGTTGTTATGTTGTTGGAAGAATTAGGGTTTTAACATGTTTAAGTTGCACTTGGTTGAACTTATTTAGGGTTTTGCAAAGTTATTTATTATGAGAAGGAAAAATAGGGTGTGTGTGTGTGTGTGGGGGGGGGGGGGGATGAGATGTTCACTCATGTTTCTTATCTATAATTTGTGAATTTTGGGGGAATTTCAGGAGAGAGCAGCACGTTGGAGTCCGTGCCTGATCTTGAGAAAGCAATGTACTTGAATCTTGAAGCATACGCATGTGTTCGGCTTTTGAATCTCTCGGGTGAAATTGGTTGTTCAAGTAAGTATGCAGAGAGGAGAGTCGCTGTGCTTTTTATTGATTAGAGCATTTCTTGCAATGAGCTATTACTTGTTATCTGCAGATCCTGGCCGTGGAAAAGTTGTTGCGCCCATTTCGAGATTAAAGGACGCTCAGGACCAGTTGGCGGGTGCACGGGCGCTTTTGGTGCCCCTAGCAGAAATGAGAAGTTTCTTTCACAGGCATATCAGCACTTATTTTAGGGCGCCTCTTATTTGTTACTACCTGCATTCACAGCACATTTTGAAACCTTTGCTTCATCTTGTCATAGCTTTTAAAATCTTCTAGGCCTTTTTTTAATCCAGAAATCTTCTAGGCCTTTGATAATATGAAAGGTAGAGGTCATGTCACTGATTATTCATAAATTATGCTGGTACCATCTGTCACCAGTTATGTGCTTGTTTGACGTGCTGTTTGTTGTGCTCCCACGTCCGTAATTCCATATACGAAGTTGCCCGTTTTTTGTATGACTTCCATGTACTCAAACTCAAATATACCTTTAGATAAAGTTCACTGTGGGGTGGGGGGTTACAGTAAAGCGTGTCAGAGGAAGGAAAGTTATTCTGAACATGGTAAGAGATGTTAGTTATTATGCCATAAATTATGATGAGTGGGATTCAAATTGCTGGCAACTGTTAGGATAAATAATGACTGTTGATCTAGTAGAAATGTACCCTAGGTACTATTTGGAGTTATTAAGCAAATCAATTGAGTTGCTTGCTGGCGATGCAGGTCAAGCAACATTGACGTGTAATCGGCTGGGACTGATTGATTATGACCCATAACTTAACGAAATCCTGGCCTAAACTGACAAACTTATTGTGTCTTTATTTCTTACTCAATTCTTTCTCTGTTCTTTGGGCATTGGGGGAAGGTGGTTTATGCATTGTTTGTTCTTTGTGCACTCATTTAACCTGCCAAAATTCTCATGTCTTATAGTTTTTCAGCTGAATTTTCAGGGTTTCTAATGATCCACATTTTGCAAAAAATATTGCTGGTGTTTTGGTCGACTCGACCGGACCACAGAAAATTTTGGCCGGTAATATGCTCATATTAAGTTTTGAAGGATATTTCTTATGATTTTATTATTTCATTTTGTTTTTGTAGCTAATAAACTTTCAAAGTGTTACTTCATAGGGTTTTCACCAGCTGAGAAATTTCCACAAGCTGAATTTGCACCATATCGGGACCTCAGTTACGGATGGAACCTTGCTGTAAGTCTGTGAGAGGGACATTTTTGTATATGCCAGACCATCTGCCTGTAAACTTGAAGAAATTGCATTTTACTTTTATTCCAAATTTATGTTTTTTCTACATATTCTTCTGGATGACAAACATACTTCTTATGTAGGGTTCTGGTATTATGCGGAATCACTACAATTTCCCTGTATTTTTACTCTCTGAGGAGAGTACTTCAATGGTGCAAGAGGTCAGTAGTATGCAACATATTGTTTTGTTCTTTTTCCCCCCTTGGAAGGACTTGTTACACTTTCAGATGCTAATTACGCTTGTCGTCAGTAGTGCTTTTGTGTTTTCAAAGTTTTAGATCAGTGCCTGCTAATGCTGTACATTTTTCTGATTAAATGGATCTTGCATGTCATTTAATGTAGTATTTTGCAATTTGTTCATAACCGGTTTTTGTCTAAAAGTTGTTTGCTGTCATCTGGTTTAGACTGTAGCTACAAATGAGAAGAGCAAAAATGCTTATCCAGTAGGTGTTGCAGAGTTTGACCTAGCCATGCAGGTGGGGGATTTTTCCATTAAAGTTGTACTTAATAGCTATATATTTGTCATAAATTAACACTTTTATATTTGAAAAATGTTCTCTAATATGCTTCACTTATTTTAGACAACAAATGCTGGAACACGTGATTCTGAATCTTGTCTCAGAGAGAGGACTTGTTTGCCGTTAGGTGGATACAGGTGAAATTTCCCCATGTGAATTCTTGACTGTTATGCTGCTATATTTATTGTGGAGTAGAATGTTTGTTACCACTTGTTAAGGTATTGTGATAAATAGGGCATATCACTCAGTTCAACAACTTAACAATCTAACTTACAAGTTCTATGAGAATATAGAGCTTTCTGTGCTTTAACCTTTAATTGCATAATTCTGATATCTGAAGGGCAGTGTCTGGTCTTCACTACCACCGATAAATGTTTCGTCTTTGGAGTCACCAAAGCCTATCTTGATGGTGCTTGCTTCTCAAGATTCTGCCTCCTTTTTTCGTGACAAAAGTCTTGGTGCTGATTCTCCATTGTCTGTAAGTTTATAATCTGAAATTTACACCACTTCTTGGCTGCTTTTTTCACCCTAAGTTTGGAGAATGCTATGATTAATTTATGGCAATTTGTATACAGGGATTGATTGCAATGCTGGCTGCAGTTGATGCTCTTTCTCATGTTGATGGCTTGGATGAGTTTAAAAAACAGGTCAGCTGGCTACATGCTATCATCCAAGTTCATTAGACTACCAAGAGTAGATAAATATTGTGAGATATATATTAGAAAAGCAATGCTATTGAGAATGTGGTGCTTGAGTTATGTGATTGAATGCGCAAAAGAATCCATGTGTCTATTATATTGGGTGGATATTTGGTGGAACTGGGAGAAACTGTCTTTTGGATGAAGTATATTAAAAATCTCTTGCTTTCTCCGAGTGTTAGCTGATCTCTAGCTTCCTTGTCGATTTCTGTTTATCCTGTTTCTTCTTATTGGACCTTTGGGAAGTCATTTTTGTTGCTTGGGAGGAATCCTTTAGATAAAGGTTAGAAAATTCTATCCAGAAAAGTCATACTTTATGGGTCTGCAATGTTGGTTAGTCAAGATGCTCAAAAGGATGGGCTTAGCTAAAGTCAAGATTTGAGACGGATGAACGACAATTATAAGGGTAGAAAGTGATTACATGGAAAATTGGAGGCAGCATAAATTTCTGTATAAGACAGGAATTTACTCTATGGTGGTTGTTCGTGAAAGAAACAGAGTGGACTCACAGGTACACCACCATTAGCCGTAGGATTATCTGAAGTAAATGTGATTGTAGGATGAGATATATACCTTAAAAACCTGGGTAGAGTGATGTGTTTTACTAAGAATGTTGCCCGTAACAGAGTTGACTGGCTGAAAAGAACTCAATTCATATACTCAATCTCAGAGAACCAGGATAGGAGCTATATTGTTTTATTCTTTAATCATTACAGAAGCAGTTTGTTACTTGTTCACTACATATTACAGCTTATATAGTTATTCTCTTTAATTCTGCAGGACTAACCGTGGGTTACAGTTTGCCATTTTCTTTTAACTACTCTTACTGGATTCCCATTTTATTTGCTTTAATCATCTCTTCTCATCAAAAGACAGTGCAATATATTACTTATACCATTGTTCCTTTGTTGTATATTTGTTATAGATTGTTTTTGCGGTTTTCACTGGAGAAGCTTGGGGATACCTTGGTAGCAGGAGATTTCTACATGAACTAGATTTGAGTGCAGATGCTGTTAATGGCCTTAATGGCACCATGATTGAGCAGGTGAACTTTTCATGTCCTTGTGCAATGACTATGAATTGGGGTCTCTTTCTAGATGAACCAAACATGTGATTTATTATTGTCAGAATATCAGTTCCATCTCTGCTATATTTTGAAGCCTGAGGCAGGTATGTGATTGGGAAGTATATGATACAAAATCAGCATATAGAAACTAAATATTCTACCAACATATAAGCTAACATGCACAAAGCTATTGCATGTGCAAACATATACTTCAGAAAAATTATACACTTTAATGTTTTTCTTAATAATGTTTGTGTTAGATGATTGACAGAATTAGCATTGACGGTTGCTTGATCTGTATAGATCAAGAAATTGATAGATTATATGTCATCTTTTCTCTCTGTCTTGACATTGATCATATGATTTCTCACCTACCGTGATTTCTTTATCATCTGCTACTATGTTCGCTGATCATTGACTAGGTCATGGACTGGAAGAACTATTTTCTGGGCTATGATTATGGAAGTATGCTGTCTAGTTTATATCCTTCTATCTACTAGTCAGGATGTTCCTCCTTGTGCTCCCTTTCTCAGCTGACTTTTCCAAATATGTTAAAGGAAAAATTCATTAAGGACATCATCGAGTTAATTATCATTGATACTTCATTTCCCTTCCGCTGCATTTTGTTTAACCATAAATTGTTCAGCACATAAAAGCGATACACTAAACAGTTTCTTGTTCCAGTCTACATTAGAAACTTAGTTAATTATTTTAAGACTTGTTGTTGGCATCTCAGACACTTTTTTTTCTATATGTACTAGTCAAATGAGGAGATATAGTCTTCCCGGATACTTTATTTTCGATGCTGCAAGCAGCAAGTCCATAAATCTCCATAGATAACAGGAGTGCTTAGATAATATCCTGTTGCAACCTTATTCTGTCCTTATATTGCTGCATTCTAATTTTTCCTAGACATGCCTTAGGGTAATAAAATGGGTCTTTCTATACAAACTTTTTTTAATCTTCATGCCTTGTCCTTTGGTTACACAAAAGTGCTCCTTTTCTGGCATTGTACTTGTTTATGTTATGCACTATCCATGTCAATATGCTTTCCTTTGCTGGTGATCATAGATAACAAAGAATCACAAATGTCTATCATTGTTGTGCTGTATATGTTGGAGATTAAATAAATCATCTCAAATGACTGCCATTGTTCTTGCTTTATAGGTCTTGGAGATGGGATCTGTGGGGAAAGGCTTTGGTCAAGGTGCCACAACTTTCTATGCTCACCTGCAAGGGGTGAGATTCTGCCTTTGGCTATGCTTTATCGAGCTTTATAATTGCCTTCGATGTGATATTTTTCTATACAGTTTTATATCTGAAGAACTAGTGATGCAGCTGAGCTAATAAATTCTGTGTTCTTGGATCATGTGGACTAATGGGTATGCATTTCAACAGCTTATCATTGACATTTCATACACCAAATTGTTGGCTAAAAACTTGTAGAGCTCCAAGAAGAAATGGAAGTTAATAAATAATTCTAATCATTGAAAGTACCCTCTCAAAGGAGAGAGAAAAAAGAAAAAAGAACAAAGTAAGTGGCGTGCTTATGATTATTAACGACTCTGTTAGAATATTGAAAATATAGCAACTGCAATAGTATAACTAGCTACTTGCTTGTTTTTACATTTTTATAATGACAGCCAGCAACTACATGCTTGTTTTTACATTTATAATGACACCCAGCAACTACACATGACCACAACTCATCTCCACTATAATAGGGACTGATGCAGGACAATTATGCAAAATAGGGGCAAGGGAATGGGAGGGAAAGGGGGTAAAATAAGAAATGCCTCCAAGATCCCACAATATTTGTAGCTTTCAAGACCATTCTGTCCTTCTCTACATACACCCTTCTGTTGATATGAAGGATTCTAATTATTTAGTGGCCCTCAAAGACCTGGTGAGATCTAATAATAACCTCATTACTTTTTGTGTCTTCTAATAATAAATTAAGTATATTAGAGTTTGGGCAACTGAAGTTATTTAAATTCGACTGTTGTTGTAGTTCTTGCAACGCTGAGTTTATAATACGTATACATGGAAAAAAAAAAATCTATCAAGATTAGTTAGCAGACTGACAATAAGAGCATCTATTTAGACTTGAATTACATTGTTCAAGATAGTGCTAAGGTTTAATAGTACTATCCTTGCTGAAGGAACATGAGAATGAAATTGAAAAATCTGAAACAAGGCTGTATGGGAATGACTAACCATATAACATAGCTATTGGCTGAAGTTATGATTTCCAACTATTGTAAACATAGGTTTTCAAGTCTAAAATGTCCTACGTGGTTATTTTGTAAAACATACTTGAATTGTTCAACACCATGCAATTGTCAGTTTATTTCCAACTACCATCTAGTTAAAGGTAAGGCAAACAGAAATAAAAACTTTAATGTGACATATTATTTCGACCACTGGAATTATTAGTGAAACACTAGATTTTTCCACAGTGGAGCCCATGTTCCATTGTTTTGTGCTGGAGAATAGAACTTATCAGAAGATAAAGTTTACATCTTTTGGCGTGAAGCATACAAATAGTTACTACCAGTGCAAGATTTCTGATTGAGCCTAAGCTTACTTATTCTCTCCTCTGACCTTAACCTTGTCAATCTTTTCTTCTGCTAATATTGTTTCTGTACTGCACGTGTCACCATTATATCTCCTTATGCCTATCTAATTATTAAGTTTAACTATTCAGCTTTTTATGGAAAGTTAAGTCTCATGTAAGCACATGTGTAATAATTGAAATAACAGCTCTTAGATTATTGTTACTGCTTGCTACAGGATTCATCTGCTAGAAAAGAAATCTTAAGTGCTTTCCAGACTGCCAGTAATTCGCTTGGTTCAGACAATGTTAATGTCAAAGCAGCAGATGAATCAAATCCTGGTGTACCTCCATCTTCGATAATGTCATTTTTAAGAAAGGTTGGTAATTTGAAAGCCAATATTCTAGTATAAGTTAAGGCCCATATTTTAGTCTATGATGCAAAAATATGGTCTGTGTGAAGTTAATCATGCCTATTTGTTTAGAACATTGTTCCAAGTGAAAGTTTGCAGTGAACCTAGTGAGATTTAGCACGGTGCTGGTTGTAATATAAGTGAAAACTCATCTTTTATTCGTAAAATGACAAAAAATTGCATTAATAGCTAGACTGTTTAAATTGCTTTCTTCAAATTTTATATTAATAATGTCTTCTGGTAGTTCCAGCATTTCGAGCATTAGGTTACGTTTTGTTCTGTTTTCTTATTTATTTATTTATTTTTGTAATCGTTCCCTCCCTCCCAAGACATTACTACAACAACAACAGCAGCAACAACAACAACAAGCCTTTATCCTATATATTTGGGTTTGGCTACATGCATCCTTTTCTTCCATTCCACTCTATTTCGGGTCATCTCCTCCGTTAAGTTAACCTTTATCATATTCTTCTTAGCTGCTTCCAACCAAATTCTCGTAGGTCTCCTCTAGATTTCTTTGTCGCATAAACTATAATATTATCACTTTTCCTAACCGGTGCTCTAGGTGGTCTCCATTGTGCATGACCAAACCACCTTAGTCAATTCCCTCTCATTTAATCCTCAATAGGAGCAACCTCTAAATTACTATGGATGCACTTATTTCTTATCTTATCTTTCATCTTTCAGTCTATACCTACGGGACCATCTTAATATCCTCATTTCTGCTACACATTTTTTGCACATGTTATTTTTTAATTGCCCAACATTTTGATCCATAAAACATTATTGGTGTTACAACAGTCCTATAGGTCTATTGAAATTGAAGCCAAATCTGAGTTTGCACAGCTTGCTGCATGCCATTTTTATAGGTCTATTGAAACTGAAATGGTACTGTTGTTCTGATGCTTTGACTATTTGCAGAACTCTTCAGTTTCAGGAGTTGTTTTGGAGGATTTTGATACTTCCTTTGCCAACAAGTTTTATCACAGCCATCTGGATAACCCTTGTACGTTGAACTTTCATCTTGATTGTTGTAACTGCAGGTTTAACTTGAAGTAGACATCTTATCTTTCTTTCCCCCAACTTCTATGCAGCAAATATCAACTCGTCATCAGTAGCTGTGCTGGTTGCTCGTGCCATTTATGTTATGGCTAGTGGCCGCTCACCATTAGATCTTATGACATTAAACTCCATTAAAGTTAATGTCTCAATGGTTGAAGAACTGGTGGGATGCCTGTTGACTTGTGATCCCGGCCTTTCTTGTGACATTGTGAAAAATTTTATTTCCCCTAGCAGTTCCTGCCCAAATCACTATGTTGGTGTTTTTCTTGATTCACCTTCTGACACAGAGCATCCTCAGTATGCCACTGATACTTCTAGATTTGTCTGGAACTTTTTGGCGGAAAAGACATCCACTCCAAAGAATAATTTAAGTTCCTGCACAGGAGAGTGTAGCAATAGTTATGAAGTATGCATAGGAGCAGAGACGAATGGAGGTAGATGTGTGATCTCCACAACCAGGTAATTTTATGTAACAAATATAGATATACTTATTATTTTTAAAGTGGTATTTCCTGGTATTGCTCAAATGATGAAGAAGTCAAGATATGGAACACGTAAGTCATAACTGAATCATAGATACAGGATGACCTTTGGTGAAGGTTGTCTCCTGTTCTCAAACAATCTCGTCTGTAGTTACATTTCCATAAGTAACACTAGTTTTCTTATACACATTGTTATTTGCAAAGGATTTTGAAAAAGTTTTTCATGTCTATTTGTATCTCTTACATGGATATGTATCACAACAATGGTTCATCCATAGAACACAGCTGTGCAATAGCCCACAAATAGCAGATAAACAGCCCACAAACATCAATTATAACTCTTGTACACTAATCATGTTGTGTGACCTTTTAGGCTAATAGGTAATTATACATAATGATAACCTATACTATTAATGTTGTTTGACTACATGTGCTAACAGTCCCCCTCAAACTGAAGATGGTAATTGTACCAGCTTAAGTTTGGAAACTAGCCTTGCAAATGAGTCGACCGTTGGGGTGGCAAACGGGTCGGGTCGGGTCGGGTCATAGTTGACCCGACCCGTATAAGTGTGACCTGACCCGACCCATTTAATAAATGGATTAATGCAATCCGACCCGTTTATTAAACGGGTTACCCAACCTGACCCATATAACCCGAATGACCCATTTAATAATTAATGTTTTTTTTCCACTTACTTGAATAATCAAATCTATAACCCCGAATGACTGATTCAAATTGATATTACTGAAAAAAAGGTTCAGATGAAAAAAATCATCCATGCAACTAGTTGGGTTTGTTCTATGTTACAAATTATGATTGGGTTGTGAGCTTATCTTGTTTTGTTTGATCATAGGAAAAAGATCGATCAGATATTCTAATCGTGTATAACTTTAACTAGGTAGATATTGAAGAATAAATGGTGAAGATTATAAGCATTGCATCATATGAGCATGTAAGTATCAAAGATATAAGTAACAAACACTAGTAGATAAGTTCCTGTTTCAGATGTATGAAGTGACAAAAGTCATATCAGAACAAGAATATAACAGTGAGATTCATGCGTAAGAATCAAAATAGGACAAGAACACCTAAAGTGCTAACAAATATCAAACTATCATAATACAATCAGCTAGTTCTTGATACTAAAATTAAGCACTAGTTAAGCAGTTCAGAAATTCAATTTGGCAAAATAAATGAATAAAACAGAGTTATTATGCATAGTTCAGTCGTATGAACTGATCAAAACTTCATCACTGCCTGTACATCTTGGTGAAGATAGGGTTGGATATCTCCTCGAGTTTCTTCTTCGTATACTCAAACTCCTTGGTATCAGCCAACTAGTTACGGTCCAGCCACTGGATTGCTTGCTCTACTGCATTCTTGATCCTTTTTTTATCAGCAAAAGAAATCTTCGAGGAAACCTTTTCATCCCTAATACTGTTCTTCAGGCTATATGTACAGGTCTCCAGTGCATTCCTGGCCTCAAACCTTCTCTTGTTCGCTGCATCTTCTGCCTTGAACTTTTCTGCCATGAGAACCATCCTCTCGATCTCCTCCAACCATTGACCCAACAACTGTTTTAAAAAACCTCCGCCTAGTCCGCTTAGGCGTACGCCTTAACCTAGGCGGTACCTAGGCCGCCTAACTAGCGCCTAGCGCCTAGGCAGTATTTAAGCTGCCCATCTAGATTTTACGAGCGTTTAGGGGAGCATTGTCTGCTTACGTAGATTGCACTCTGTAGGCCTTGATTGTGATTTTATGTGTCGTAGCCTACACGTCCTCCAAACTCCATTAACCTCCAAATATGAACATCTTCGCTACCTCCTCCGACCTTCAGCAAAACCTCATCGACCCCCACTTAAATGAAGAAAGAAAAAAAACGCTCAAAAACCGTTTAGGCGCCCGCCTAGGCGACTAAGCGCTGGGCGTCAAGTCCGACGCCTAAAAGCGCCCAACGTTTAATGTAACATTGGACCCAGCAAAGAGCAGTATGTTCCAGTCCAGAGTACTGAGAATTCCCCCAGATTCATACATTTGGTCCATTGATGAAGCTTCAATGGACGTATAGTCTTGTGAGGTAAAGTAATTTCCTTTCTCTATGACGATGGCCTTGTAGCCTGAGCTCGAAAGGATAGAAGCTGCAACTCCGCCACCATAGTCTGAGCCAATAATAACAGCATCACATTCAACATGTTAACAACCAAAAAAGAACAGCCGCAATCATAAGTAATCGAACAGATACCAAAATGCCGATCTGACCTTGAAAAACAAATGCTATCACTCCTGTCCAAGGAAACATATTAAAACAATCAAATAAAGAGCTTTACTTACAAATAAATCAAACCATACCAACTTTATAGTTTTGATTATTCAAGTAATCGAAGTTTATATTAGGCCAAGGAGACTACATAGTATAAGAGATTCATACTTGTATTGGCATAGATTCTCCAACATCTAATTGCATGATATCCTCGGAAAGCTCATCTAATTTTGGTTGCATGTCATCTATCATTAATAAAAAAATAAGAAAACCAATAAGCAAATTCATAACATGTATTTTGATGAAAAAAAACATAAAAATATAACATTAGTAATTGTCTACCTTTGATACCATATAACCAATCACGCGTGCAAACTAAAACCTCCACATTGTTAGGCTTAAGAGTGCTACGGTATTGGTTAAGGATTCTCCCACTTACACTAAAAGTACTCTCTGAAGCAATCGTAGAAATAGGAACCGTCATTATGTCCCTTGCCAATAGAGAGAGCTCGGGGTATCTATGCTCATTAATTTTCCAAAATGAAAGAATATCGAGTTGTGCACCACGATCAAGTCTTGGTTCATCCAAATAAAGTTCTAATTGGGTCTTTTGAGAACTAATAATTTCTTGACTTTCAAACGAGTCGAATTCCTAAATATAGAAAAACATGAGAGAATAAATATATGCAAGATATATATGAACGATCAAAAAGCAAGAGCAACTTCCATGCTATATTGTGTTTTTATATTTAGGAGGGAATATGTGCATGGCATACCTACATTCTATGAAGCACGAACACGGACACGGCGACACGGACACGACACGGACACGGACACGGTAAAACCCAAAAAAATAGAACACGGTGACACGGCTAGAATTTTTTAATATTATTATTATATATAGATAAATTTATAAAATTCAAATAACAAACTAAAATGTAATCCTCAAACACAAAATAGTAAGCTACTAACAAGTCTATATATAAATTTATATATAGATAATTTGAAGTGTTTATTGAACTAATTCCAATAGAAAAATATCCAAGAAAAAACACAAAACCTGCTAACGAAATATGTGCAATTTCTAAAAGAAACTAGTTTTGTAGGGCCTGAGGAATAGAAGGCCCATTTGTATTCTGTCAAAAAATAAAGGCCCATTCTCTCTACCGATCTTATCCATTCGCTATTATCTCTCTCTAAACCCTAGTCTTCTCTCTCATCGAGTTCTTAATCGCAGGCCACGTATTAAAGGTAAGCGACGAGCGATGAAGAGGGAGACAGAGAGATTGAGAGAGAGTCGGATTGAGAGAGAGAGAGGGGGGGGGGAGAGAGAGAGAGAATCAGAGAGAGAGAGAGACGAAGGGGGAGGAAGAGCCGATCTCGAGCTCGAGAGAGGCGAGGATGAGGAAGAGACGATCTCAAGGGAGAGAGAGACGAGGACGAGGAAGAGCGGGAGGGTAAGTAATGAAATTAGGGTTTGTGTTTGGGTTTGAGTTTGGGTTTCGGGTTTCTTTTTTGTTCGCGAACGAGTCAGGAACTAATCGGGGGTGTGTCGGGGCGTTGACCCGCGTCGGTGGAGTTAACCGCGTGTCCGACGCGTGTCGAGCGCGTGTCCACATCCGACACGCGTCGGACACGGACTCGGGTCCAAGTTTGGCGTGTCTGTGCTTCAGAGCCTACATTAGATCTGTAAAAGAAAAAAAACGTATTCATGAACGTGGCCCTGTAAAAGCCTGGTAGTATGTTGGCATACCTACATTAGATCTGCAGTGTTATTTTTAAATAGAAAATCAAGTAACAATCCATGAAGCAGGACAACCAACAAAGAATAGTGCATGTGAAGTATTGCTTATATAACTTGTTAAAGAAAAATTAGGCATTCATTGCACAAGAAGTTTTTGATCCATAAAAATGCATGAGTGGTTGGACCTAAATTGTGCTAAGATTTTTATTCTCAGAACTCAATAAGTTACCGAAACAGCAATGAGAAAAAAGGTTTATACATTGATTTGAACTAGGCAGGGAAAATAAAATGAGGATAGCCAAAGAACTACATAAATGACATCAATTACCTGTAAACAAGATCCAACTATTTGTCATTGTGTCAACCTGTTAACCTGATGCATATTAATGTTCATGTCTGCATATTAATGTTCATGTCTGTGCCTCATCTAATGTGTTTGTGTCATGCTCGACAAGATATTATTGTACTAGGAAAAATATAGCTTAACACTATTATCTTTTGCATTAGTTGTGAACAAACTTACTGCATATATACAATATGAAGTCTCATGTAGTATGTTATTTACTCTCACACGCACCTGTCAACTATTGAGAAAGATTTAACTGATGAGCACGTTACAATGTGGAAGTTGCAAGAAATTATACACATACAAGATATAAATACATGCAAAAATAATAAAAACTAAGAGATATACTAATTACTTGAGAAAGAAATTACCCTCAACTCCTCAAGATATCAATGCAATCTTGATCAATTGTGTCATCATACACACGAGAAGTTCCCTCCTTGCTTGATTTCTCCAAGTTTCTTCTTCTATCACCATCCATATTGCTCGAGTACTCATTAAAGAGAGAAAAGCTTGTCTTTCACATTCTTAAGCTTCGTAGAATTGTGTCCCTATGAAGCACGGACACGCATAACATGAAGCCGTGTCCGTGTCGGACACACGTGTCGAACACACGTATCCTATGTATTTTTTAGGATTTGCCTCGTGTCGGCGTATCGGATGGTCGTGTCGGATCCGTGTCCGTGCTACATAGTTGTGTCCATATAGCCCATAATAGCAAAACTCTACAAATTGCATTTTGTATCGGGGATCCAAGATGCACGCAATAGCAAGTAGAACATTGTACTCACTCTAATATTTTTCAAATTTCTTGTACATTTTGGTTGCTATTAACTTAACATATTCATCATCATCTTTCATCCCACTCTTTAAAGTACGTTGCACAACAAATACTTGAAGAAAGTAGAGATTAGTCATTGGATAATTTGTACCGGAGAAAAGACAAGTGACGTTATAGAAAGTGGCTAATAACCTCTTAACCTTCTCGGCCTTATCCCATTCTTCTTGAGATGGACAAAGTCTTAAGTAGTTGGAATCACTCAATTGCATGTGTATAAATGCACGACGATAGTATAAAGCACTCTCAAGCATTAGAAAAGTAGCATTCCATCTTGTTGGAACATCTTGCCTTCAACTCTTCTTCACTTCCAAAGATTCATAAGAGAGACATTCTCAAAATTTTTGTTTTCTAATTTGAGAGCCTTTTATATACTTGACGCTTTCTCGAATTTTATCAATACAATCATGAACTTCTTTTAAACCCTATTGGACAATCAAGTTGAGGATATGAGTACAACATCTAATATGAAAAAGTTCTCCCTTCCCAAGAAGTGCTTTTTTCAAATTAAGTTGTTTTTTTAATAAATCAACAAAAACATCATTTACGGAGGCATTATCAAGAGTGAAAGAAAACAACTTCTTTTTAATTTTTCAATCAACTAACAACTTATAAATCTTCTCACAAATGGCAACACCGGAATGAGGAGGTGACATATAAGAAAAGTTAAGAACCCGATTTTGTAATTTTCACTCATGATCAATGTAGTGTGCCGTGAGACAAATATATCCGTCGGTGGCTATTGATGTCCACAAATCGGAAGTCAAGTTAATTCTACGCGGAATCGATTCAAAAGCTTCTTTAAGCCTATTTTTTTTTCTCTTCCATAGATTTTAAGAACATCGACTTTAACCGTATTTCTTGATATGTGTTTTATATCCTCACAAAGATAAGAGAAGATTGCTTGAATACTTTCATACTCAACAAATTAAAATGACAAATCGTGCATAATGATGGCCGAGATTAAGGGTCCCCTAAACTTATCCGGGTCAAAATTAAATCTCGAGGAACCCATTATAGAATCTTTTGAGTTAGATAGACCTTCAATATCCTCTCTAGTAGATTTCTTACAATTTTTCATGTGTCTTAACATGTTCTTTGTTCCATGGTTACCTTCGACAATATATTTGATTCCACACTTTTTACATATTGAATATTGTTTTCCACCTAGCTCTTGAACAAGGTCAAACATTTTTTAAGCTTTGGACGTTAATTTTTTTCAGCTTCCAACATTTATCGCTTTGGAATTTTTTTGAACAGGACTAGACATGTCTTCTAATTCTTCATTAGATGAATCCACTTCTACATTATCTGCTATAGAATTATGGGTAGAATTAGACTCCATTAACTGTGATGAAAATTATAGAACTAAAATTAGAGATGAACTAGATCCACTGAATACTTTCCACTATCCTGAAACATGGCTTCATGCATTGAACAACCAGAATAAACATAGTGAACCAAATAAAATAGTTAGATTCATATAATCCACCATTGCCAGAATCACAATATCTGGGGAAAAAAATCAAAAGAGTATACCAAACTCACTAAATAGCAACAATAAACAGACATCATGAACATTACATACGAAGAACTGAAGAGCATGAACATCACATACGAAGAACTGAAGAGCATGGTTATTACATGAACCACATGATCATCAGATGTGATGTTATATTGACAATCTGATTACGTTGATGCAAAACTCATCCACAGTGAAGTACAAAGTCAGCATAAAAAAGTTATATTGACAATCTGATTACGTTGATGCAAAACTCATCCACAGTGAAGTACAAAGTCAGCATAAAAAATAAAAACTACAAGCATAAGTAGAATTATGCAAAACTCATCCACAGTGAAGTACAAAGTCAGCATAAAAAATAAAAACTACAAGCATAAGTAGAATTAAAGAATATAAACATACATTGCATAGTCAAAAACCGAGTTAAGAATATAAACTCCTCAATTCTAATATGATCTCAAGACATGAAAATTGAAAGAAAATCCCAAAATTAACGCCCATAAAACTGAGTTAAGAATATAAATTTATCAATACTAATATGATCTCAAGACTAAAACATATTATAAAGCTCCTCAATTCATTACATTAATGCCCATAAAAGTAAAAGCAAGAAAATCCCAAAATTGAAAGAAGACAGGATGAAAAAAAAAATCCCCAAAATTGATAGAAGACAATATCAAAAAGCCCTAGCTAAGAGTGTACCTCAAAATCCAGTGATCAAGAGGAATTGGGCTCGATCGGAGAGAGGGAGGAGTAACTATGACTCGATGGAGAGAGGAGAACTCGAGCGCTCGATGGAGAGAGGAGAACTCCAGTGCTCGATAGGAGAGAGAGGAACTATGGTTCGAGGATCGCTGCTGCTCGCCGCCGCTCGCTGCTCGAGGGGAGAGAGAGGAACTATGGTTCGAGGATCGTTGCTACTCGTTGCCGCTCGAGAGGAGTGAGGGAAATCTAGGGTTTCGTTTATGAGAGACGAATGGATGATGGGTTGCTACCTCAATTACGAGTCGGGTGTTATCGCCTTATCAGGTCATTGTTAGTTTATACGGGTCAGTTCGGGTCAACCCGAATTGACCCATTTAATAAATAGATTAGTTCAGGTTGACCCGTTTATGACCCGACCCATGTAATTCGACCCATACACATAATAAACGGGTCAGGTCGGGTCGGGTTGATGGGTCGGGTCATAAATTGCCACCCCTACAAATGACTTAGGGAGATGAGCTTTGGTGAAGAGATCTGCCGGTTGATCCGCAAAGGAGATAGGTAGCACCGGCCCAGTTAGTATCTGAATAGGCACATATCTCAAGAGTGGAGTTAGCTGAAAATTAAGGCTACGAAATAGGGTGCCTTTGATGTAGCAGAGAATGTGCAAAACACCAACAAAATGAAACGCGCTGTTGTCATAAATTGACTAACAAGATGAACAACGTAGACAATATTTGGTGAGGCAGCAGTCGGATATACTAAACTACACACCAGCAGTCTGTATAATGTAGCATCAGGGAGTAGAGTGCCATCCACCGGAGTAAACCGAACATTGGGTTCTAGGGGAGTGGAGGCAATCTTATTATCAGTGAGGCTAGCAGGAAGTAAAATTAGAAGCATATTTTCCCTGAGATAAATAATAACCATGAACACGAGAGATAACTTCAAACCCAAGAAGGTAAGAGGACCAAGATCCATCAAGTCAAAATGCTGATTGAGAAAGTCGTTGAGATCTTACTGCAGTAATAGCATAGGCTATCATTATGTATAGTTACCTATTAGCTTAAAGGGTCACAACGCCATTATACAAGAGCTATCATTGTTGTTTTTTGGCTGTAGGCTATTTGTGGGCTATTGCACAGCTGTGTTCATCTGGGGATGAAGCATTGTCGTTATATATATCCATGTAAGAGATAAAACTTAGATGAAAAACTTCTTCGAAATTCCTCTGCAAATAAGATGTACCAGAGCTGGTGACGAGCTTCCTCTCCAAATCTCTGTAATTAGTTCCCAAGTCCTCCACCTTTTCTCTATACACCACCTCTACCACTGACCTCCTGCACCGATTTCCGCTAATGAGCCTTGCCGACGCATTCTCAGATCTCACTGTGGTCCCTCTTTGTGTGAGTAACCCCAATGCCTTTGACAGGCTTCATCGACGTCTCTGATCAGATATAACAGATGCTTCAACAAATCCATGTTGTTCTCATTGTTCTATGAGAAGTAAAAGCTGTAGGAAAAGTATTTCCCGCCTTGGTGTGTGTTTATAACTACTTTTTCTTCTAAGAATGTAATAAAATGTCATTCTTCTCAGAATTGATTATTAGTTGAAGTATGGATTCATCAGTTTTAATACAGAGTAAAGGCATCTAAAGACATTTTTTATTTTTGACTTATATTTTTATGCCTTTTTGCACCTTAGCAGTCAGTTGTAGGATACAAATCAACTTATCCCTGTTCTGAAGTGTTTTTCAACATAATACCAGATGGGAAGAACTTTCTATTTTATTTGGTATATTCTTTAGGAAGAGGCTTTGAAGATACGTAGAAAAGTACTTCAAAAAGATGTACCCATGTAGATAAATATTCAATTCCTGGATACTCTGGCATCTGATGAATAAATGTAAGATAGTTCTTCTTGACATTACTTAAACTTTGCAGTGTATTTTAAATGGGTCGAAAACATATTCTAGATGTATTAGAGCGTAGAAGTTAAAAGTTGAATATGCGAATGATGGGTAAGTCTACTACTACTAATATATTGTGGCATGCTTCATACATGACTAGTTTAATTTATATATATCATCTATATTATTCTCTGTCCCTCTCCGATTCCCAAGAGTAGTTTAGACCTTTTATTTAAGTCATGAACGCCATCACCAACAATTTCCAACACTTCATGGTATTTTTTTTCCAGTTTTGAATACTTTTTTTCTAATAAAAATAAGTTTATGATATTCCTTTACAAAAGTCCTCAATTTCATGGTAATTTTGTGAATTTTAGCCAAAAGCTTTCTGTAGAATTCAGGCTTTCATCATATTGATTATATAATACCAAGAATTTCATATTTCAGATACATTCCAGCATATTCTACACGGCTAAAGTTTGAGGATGGATCATGGCATGTTATGCCTGTGGACGCCTCTGATTCGATGGGCGCAGTGGATCCAGTATGGACAGAAAGCTTTTGGGATACAATTGGAGTGCGAGTTTATACAGTTCAAAGTTCATCATATGATCGCCTTATTCTTGTTGCTGGAGTGATTCTCACCGTATCTTCTTACATTGCAGCTACCTACATCAGAAATTACCTCTCGAAAGCTCTAAAGAGGGATTGATACACAAGAAAGCAAAGGTTTGGACAATTATATTACGGGATTCTGTATTATTTTGCTTGAAGGCTGTGAAACAAGTGGATTGGTCTGGGTTTTATTCCGGGTTTACTTGAGCTACAGAATGTACTTTTACATGTGTAGCGTAGAGTTAACATAGTTGCTGGAAGTACCAATTTTACACGTAAAAAGGAACTATTTATCTATTTACCTGTAGATATCAAGCTCTAGTGGTCTTTTATCAGCGTGCAAAGTGTTATGGTTATTTACCACAATTCAGCGGGAACTTTTGAAAATTGTGAGCATGACGAATTATGATGGCTAATGATTAACAGGGAGAAAGATGCATGAGCAAAATATATCATGTCCAGGAATGAAAGATTCTCTTTTATGGTCCAAGAAGCATGTGATGTACTTTCCTTATACTTCTCGGAGCAAATAATTGAGAGTAAGGTGATCTGGACTATGTAGTGGCGTGATAAAATGTCGAAACCATCTCCCTCCTTGGTATCTTTACAGATTGGAAAGCTCTGTACCGTGTGGAACGTTCTGATAGGATTTCTGCTTAATTTTATTGATTTCCTATTGATCTTTCTTTGGGTAATAATATCTCTACACTGTATAATGAGGTTCTTGTATTTTTCCCATCAGGCGAAGAAAATGCACACTGGATACCTGTTTTTACTGAAAAAAGCGGAGACAACTCAGCAAGATAAGGATCAGAGATATTGAAATGAATACCTATTTTCAGGAATTACCTGGCCGTAACCTGTGTTGTTCTAATTGAAGAAACTATTGGGGTTGTCTTGGTAAGTACAATAAATGCCTAACGTTAAGGAATATTACCATTAGTTGGTGGAAATGAACCGAATTTGAATTAAATATCCTAGTATTCGTATTCGGACCATATGTGACTATTTGAATTCATATACGAATAGGAAACCAGTATTCGAATTTGATTTGGATAATGTTCGAATATCTAATAACTATTTGCGAATATTCCTTAATTAAGAGTGTTTGGGTAGTCTTTACGAATTATTCGGTAGATATTCGGCAAATATTCATTATCCTAGTCATATAATAGAGCCAAACATGAAATACCTAATGAAAATGCAGCCTTTTGATATTTAATATTCACAAATTAAAAACTATTTATCCACATTTGCAAGCTCCAAAATGAAATTTAAAGGGCTAAAATGTATAAACAAATAGTTTATTAAACAAACGAATCAAATATACCTATGATTAAATTCTAATCGTTTATAAACCGAATAATGAAAACTATTCCTTTATTATTAAATGAACCATCGAATCGAATGTGGTCGGATACTAGAGCGAATAAAAATCGAACTATTTGTTAAACATTTGGTTCATTTCCACCCCTAATTACCATCATATAATGTGGTATATGCATCTGTAGTTACTTGTGGTAGTTACTTGTGGATAACAATTGATAGGGTTTTATCATATTAGACTCCCCGATCTTTGTTAACGGAATATTAGACCTCAACTATTTTAACTTGTTTTCAGAAGGGATTGATTACAACCCAGTATCCTGAAGTATGATGTAATTATACGATAAGTATGATGAAATTTTACGAATGATCATCGAGTCCGTGTATCTATATGAGTAACTCTAAGGTTATTTGTGTGTGTTTGTTTGCTGTTGAGTGCTGTTTTTCGCTTCTTTTATATTGGTGGGGGTGGGGGGGGGGGTCTCGGGGGCTTAAGCAATTTTTAACATAGTGGCAATATCTTTTCATACGGTGTCAAGGCAATATAAAGCTAAATCTTACTAGCCATGAATTTCTAAAGTAGACTAAGAAAATACAGCTTTATAAGTCTCGTTTACAGCACACGAAGGTGCACTTAGCATGCGTGAGCATGTCAGAGTATAAAATAATAATGTTTATCAGAACTTTAGAGTTTTTGCGTAGCGGTGTAATTCTTTGACACCATTCAACAAGGGAATTGTTTTTAAAAACTTATAAAGATTTTTGTTGGGGTGGGGTGTGTGTGTTGGGGGTGGTGGTGATGGCGGCGGCGATAGTAGTATTTTTAACTTACAAAGATGTAGAGGACTAATATGACGGAAAAAAACCTACTTAAGGAAACATTGTCAACGTTAACATCTCCGTCCATCCCTGCATAGCCACAACTACTGTTCACGCGCGTACGGGACATCCCATTAAACGACAACTGACGTTAACGTGCTGGAGATCCCTCCTCTCTTCCCTCTCCCTCTACCCATTTCTCTACTCAACAATAAAATAATAAATAAAAAACTAGAAACAAATCGAAATCCAGATCCCGAGCCAGTTTCTAAATTATTCTCTGCCACCTCAGCATCCCCTCCTCCTACGGAATCTGTCGGAATCCCATTTCCCTTCTTATTTTCTAGAGAGAGAGACAGAGAAATCTAGAGGGTGAGAGAGCGCGCAAATCCATCGATGGCGTCCTTGTCTTTTACCGGTTCTCTTTCTCAGAGCTCGTTTCTGAGGTCCTCACGTGCGGTCCTCACGTGCGCCGCCACGTGACCGCCGGAGGGCTGTTGGGTTTCGGGTGCGGGCGGAGGCGGCTGGATCGGAGCCGGATCTTAGGGTTCGAGTAAATGGGTTGGAGATGCCGAACCCGTTTGTTATCGGGTCGGGTCCGCCGGGGACTAATTATACTGTTATGAAGAGGGCGTTTGATGAGGGTTGGGGTGCTGTCATCGCTAAAACGGTATAATTATCAGACCCTTTTGGTTTTTAGATTTTAGGGTTTTCGTTTGCTGTATGTGGTAAAATTTTGATTTTTTACGTATTTATGGTGGAATTTGTTGAGTGCATGCCCTTTTTGAAAAAACCTTTTTCTCTTTTTTTATTATTAATTCGACGTGATGTTTGATATGATTAGTTTTTAGACCCTTTAATCGGTTTCGTTCTTCCTTTTCCAAAAGTGATAAAATTTTAAAGGTATTTATGCTTATTGTTGATTGTGAGCTTTTTTTTCCTTCTACTTTTGATTTGTTGATGAATAATTTTTCAAAACAGACTCATTCGGATTTTTATTTTTCAAAATCGACCGTTTTTTCTTTTATTTATCAAAACCGACCGGATTTTGTGATTAACAGGTTAATCACTATCCTAAATAGTCGGGGTTGCCAACCCCGACTATTTAGGAGGGTGTTAAACCCTAATTAAAGGCCTTAATTAGGGTTTAACACCCTCCTAAATAGTCGGGGTTGGCAACCCCGACTATTTAGGATAGTGATTAATCTGCTAATCACAAAATCCGGTCGGTTTTGATAAATAAAAGAAAAAAGGGTCGATTTTAAAAAATAAAAAACTAAATGGGTCGATTTTGAAAAATTGTTCTTTGTTGATTGGTATAACTGATTGTGCTGTACCCATTTCATCATGTATAAAATAAATTTTTGATTTTTATTGTTCTGAATGACTGCAGGATTTCATGGTTATTTCATAGGAAGCTATAGTAAGTATAAGGAAATTTACCTTTTGAGGAGGAGGGGAAAAAAACCAAACATTTCTCGTTTGATTATATGAATATTTGTAAATACTTTTGTGATTCATTCATTAGATTTTGAATGTTGTTGCACCCCCACCACCAACCCCCGCAACCCAATCTGAAGGGGATCTGATGGTTGTGTTGGTGCTCGTAATAGTATGATTCAGATAAACCTGACTCAAATTGAACTGATATTGTGATCTAGGACCAAGTCCTTCATGTATGAAGGAAATATTTGATTTTTATTATTACGTGGGACGACAGGGCTTATGGATGTAGACGTTGATCTGTAGTAAGCATGGAATAAAATTTCTTTTGTCAGCAAGAAAGATAATGTTACTGTTTATGATCCATAGGAATTCAATATAATTTTTCTTTAAAGGAGATCTGATGAGTGGATTCATGTTTGCTTCAGATATATGTGAGTCATACTATTCCAGATCAGCTATGCTATGTTCTCATCATGACTTCTTAATGAACGATGGTTCTTTCCCGTTTTCATTGACAAATTGGTGTTTATGGTTGCCTAGTTCCACCCCCTAAAGAGTGAAACTAAACTGCAGGAATTGCTTATTGGAAGATGGGGTCGTGCTGTCCCCTAAATTTCCAGTATTCTATATGTAGACGATTACCACCATCTCCTTTCTGTTAAAATGTGCACAGAACTTACTATGTTGATGCTTCTATTCCATGGAAAATGTACTTGATTGAGGTTAAAATCCTCCAGCAGACGAGGGTAACTTTCCTCTTTGCAAACTGTCCAAGCTCTAGAGAGCTGATATTTTCTTAGCCATGAACTTTCTACCACTTCAGATCTTCGATTGCATGGTCGATGCTTCCTTTCTCCTACTTACCTTAGAGTTATGCTCCATTGATTGAAAAAGGTTGTTTGATGAGGGTTACGCTGGAAGTCCTTTGCTTGAAGCTTAAGAATTGAAGTTAAATATCCAGTTTTTTACTAATAAATATACTAATTACCTTCTAAAACATAATTGCCGTTAACTCTTGGTCTTTTTTGTCTCTATATTGGTATGAAAGAGCATCTGCTGCTAATTATATTCACTGCTATTGTAAGCCGAAACATTTATTCATATTGTGCATGTCGTCTCAAGGTTAGTGATGTTACAAGGAAATGTAGTATACAACTTAATGTGATGCCTGTTTTACCAAGATTTTCAACAACTTGTATTATTAAGTTTTCTGTAATCATCTTAATAGTATTGCCTGGATCTGTGAAAGTTGTAGGTATCCTTGGATGCTGAAAAGGTTGTAAATGTAACACCCCGTTATGCTCGGCTTCGAGCAGCGGGATCAAATGGCTCAGCAAAGGGACCAATTATCGGGTGGGAGAATATTGAACTCATCAGCGACCGACCTCTTGAGACTATGCTTAAGGAGTTCAAGCAATTGAAAGAAGAGTATCCAGACAGAATTCTCATTGGTTCAATAATGGAAGAGTATAACAAAGCTGGATGGCAAGAACTCATCGAACGAGTTGAGGAGACTGGAGTGGTAAATTTCATCTCCTTAATCATTTCTCAGTTTCCCTGGTTATTCGCACTTAAATACTCCAGAGTTTACCTCATTTCCAACTTTAATGACCCAAAGTTCTTTTTGCCCAAAAATGACCCAAAGTTAAACAAAATTGAACTTCAATACCCCAAAGTTTTTTTGCCCAATACCCCAAAGTTGAACAAAATTTAATTTTGATACCCCTAAAGTTTTATTCTTTTTTTTTTGTTAAATTTACAGTTGGGGTATCAAAGATACATTTTTGTTATATTTTGGAGTGTCAAAATTAAACTTTGATGAGCTTTGGGGTATTTTTGGACCCAAATTTTTTTTGGGGTATCATAGTAAAAAATGAGGTGAAATTTGTTGTATTTTTTGGGGAAAAACTTTGGGAATCAAAGTAAAAAATGGGGTAAATTTTGGGGTATTTAATTGCAAATAATCCTAATATAAAATCCATTAGAAAATAACTTTTTTTTTCTTGCAATGCCTTTATGTAGGATGCTCTTGAAATAAATTTTTCATGTCCACACGGTATGCCAGAGAGAAAAATGGGTGCTGCAGTTGGGCAAGACTGCGCATTGTTAGAGGAGGTATGTGGGTGGATAAACGAGAAAGCCACTGTACCTGTTTGGGCTAAGATGACTCCAAATATAACAGATATTACACAGGTTAGTCCCTTGTATCTTGTGCATTTCATATGAGCATCTCATGTATCATTTATTTTGGTTGATAGAAAAGGACATGGTGATGTTGAGTTTTTTACTTGTTGCATATTCTGACCTTAATCTGTTCTATTGAAATTCTCAAGCATTGCTGTAAAAGACTATTATCTTAGAATTTAAAGAAACAAAAATTCTTCAGTAATTGGTGTTAATTTGGTTAAAGCTAATTGGTGTTAAATTGGTTAAAGCTTACATAGAAGACTGTTAGAGAAGAATAGATAGGTAGTTTATTCACTTAATCTTCTCTTATGAGCACCAACGTGGCAACCTCTTATATTTGCCTTCCTGTTTCAGGACTCTTTCAAAATCAAACAGCCTAAACTATTACTAATACATATCAATGTATTAGTGCATAATCGACCCTATTTACCAACCACAGGGGGTCTTGTTACCTGTCTCATGGAAACTTTCCTTGTCACTTTTAAGATCACATTAGCAATGATGAATTCACATAATGAGACCATGTCCACACTTCATTAACCCACTCAACTACTACTGACCCTCTTTTGGCTTGGTATTTTTGGAAGGGTTAATTGCGGATAGACCCCTTCGCCTACTGCCCGATTGCCGATAGACCCCCTGTGGTTTTATTATTGTGGATAGACTCCTTGTACTATCATCCAATTTCAAAGATATGTGGTTTTATTCTCGTGGATGGACTCCTTGTGCTATCACCCAATTGCAATTGGTTCCCCTGAGTGAATTTTTTTGACTCTTCTCTTTTGAGGTCTATTTGTCAAACAATATTTTCTTTCTCTAAGGGTAAAAGAGCCTAAAAAGTTCACTCATGGTGTCTTTAGTTTATTTTGGGGGGGGGGGCGAGGGGTGTATACGCCATTACTAACCAGGGTCTTCATGATGCGGTGATGTCTTCTAGCTCTTACAAATCAAACATCATGATTAAAGTTGAAATATTTCTTAATTAGTTTTTTTAATTCTAATTTATACTGTTGGAGCTGTCATTTGATAAGGTGGCATGGCAGTTCAAATTTCCTCGCAATGTCAAGTTTCCTCCATTTAATGCAACTGTCTATCATTTCATTTCAAGTTTGTGACTCACTTCAGTTCTGTTTTTATGTTGCTTAGCCAGCTAGAGTGGCTTTGAAATCAGGATGTGAAGGAGTTGCAGCCATTAACACAATTATGAGTGTAATGGGTATTGATTTGAATACATTACGTCCTGAACCTTGTGTTGAAGGGTGAGTTGACACAACTCAATAACATAGTAAGCAGTCTTGGTTTCTTAGGATATTTTAATTTGTAACTAATTATTTTATTATGCAGGTTCTCCACTCCTGGGGGGTATTCTTCAAAGGCAATCCATCCTATTGCCCTTGGCAAAGTTATGCAAATTGCGAAAATGATGAAATCAGAATTTGATGGTAACAACTTATCACTTTCTGGCATCGGGGGAGTTGAGACTGGTGGCGATGCTGCTGAATTTATTCTGCTTGGAGCAAATACTGTTCAGGTTAGGTTACATAAGTTAGTAGATTTATTTGCATTTGAAGTTGAAGCCTTGATATTCTTATAGAATCACGTGAGCTGTCTATTGTGAATATTTATAATCAAGGTTTGATGTTTCAGTAAGAATATCTTAAGCTTTATGTCCCTGCTTGAATATTTGTGAGTATTGGCATTGATGGCTTATATGATGTTTCAGTAATATATCATGGGATCATTATTTTTTCTGCATTAAATAACTTGGAAGAAATACCACCCATGTATATAATCTCATGTGTTTCAGTAATATATCTCGAGTTTAAGTGGCATCCCACAACGAATACCGGCAAGTTGAATGTTAGTAGCGTTGGGCCATCAGCAATTGCAGGTCCCACAAGGCACCACCACAGTGGCAGTGCTCTTTTTCGTGTGTAGGCTATGGGGGATAGAGAAATCACTTTTCTTATGTATCACAAGAAGGCTAGGGATTGGTTAAGTCTATTCCAACCAATGTCTCATTCCAAATATGACCGTCTTTTGTCTTTAAGCACCTTGTAACATGCTAAAAGTATTTCACATATTTAAATAGAAAAGACCACTGATTTCATGCTGTTGTAATCGCAAAGCATTGCAATAGTTCACATTTGAATATGGTTGATGAAAGAAATAATCAAATTCCAATACCCTTTCAGCTTTGGCATGTAAGAATACTTCTCAGTTCCTGCAAGCGTATCTGAAATATATCAAGATGCCCGTAAAGGACACATAATTCTGACAGAATTTACTGATTATGGATTTACAGAATGTATGAATGTTAATGTTAAAATCTCCTGGACGAGATTGTGTTTATCTGCTATGTTCTATACTTCTAAATGTTGCTACCAAAAAAAGTAGGGTTTTTGTCATATTAGACCTTCAAATCTTTTCTAAATCTGTGTTAGACCTCCAATAATCTTCATATTTTTTAATTAGATCCCCAAATCCATTAGGTTGTTTTAATTAAGATACCTAAATCTATTAAGTTATTTAGATAAGACCCCTAAACCTATTAAGTTCTTTTAAATAAGACCCCCATTTCGAACAAATATGAAGATCTGGGGGTCTAATTTAGTGACATGAAGATTTGAGTGTCTAATATATTACATGCAAAGATTTGTGACGTCTAATGTGACAAAACCCAAAAAAAAATATTTTGTAAGGTATTTCTGACTTTCTGTAAATCCTTTTCACTGCGATTTTGGCTAAATACGATTTCATGCTACAGGTTTGCACGGGTGTCATGATGCACGGTTATGGCATTGTGAAGAAGCTCTGTGCTGAGCTGCAGGACTTCATGAGAAAGCACAACTTCTCTTCAATAGAAGATTTCAGAGGGTATTCTGAGTCACTTTTAAATTTCTTTTCAAACATGCTCTCATTAATTCATTTTTGGGTTAACTGCGGATAAATCCCCTGTTGTATAATTGTTTAGAATTTACTATGCCTCTAGTTTTATTGTTGCAGATGGATCCTCTTGAGTGTTTTTTTTTTTTTTGACTTGTTCTCTCTTAAAGAAACAAAAATTTCTCTTTGGTAAAAGAGTCAAAATTTCACTCAGGGTGTCTATCTTAAATGATAAGAATAGAGGGGTAGTAAGTGCGAAACAGTGGTACTAAGGGGAATCTATCTGCAATTAACCCATATTTTATTCGACCTCTCATTTCCAATGATAATTATTTTAGGGCATCTCTCCCATACTTCACTACTCATATGGATTTGGTTAGTCGGCAACAAGAAGCCATCAAACAGAGAAAAGCTATTAAGAAAGGCTTGCAATCGGACAAAGACTGGACAGGAGATGGATTTGTGAAGGAGTCTGAAAGCATGGTTTCCAACTAAATCACGTCGTGAACTTGATAACTCTTCTTATTGATGTAACTTTGATTTTGTGCATGTTGTCGAAAACTGATGTGGTAAATAAGACAAACAAAATTATGGTTGAACTGGTACTCAGAAAGATTAAATGGTAGAATAAATGTGCATGCATGTTGTCAGTTTGATTTTCTTTTGTATCTATAGTTTTTGGTGAGATGATGTTGCAGTAATTGTCCGCGATGCTTCAAGAAGAGCAAGTGTGCATGGTGGTTGTCTTGCTGTGTAATCTATGGCCGTCTCCCAATAAGCCCAAAACATGAGGCCTGTTCTCTCTTCGTCTGGGATGGTTACGATGGAATTTCTAGCAAGCCATATTTCCAGGGGCCTTGGATGGGTACTGTGTTAGTTTAAGGGATGTAGACTCAAAGCTGGAATCAAACAAATTGTTAGATGGCAGATTTTCTAATTTGTTTTAATAACATGATTCTTAATCTGTTTTGGTAACAGGTTATTAGGATTCCTAATCTGTTTTGTCTTTTGGTTTTAGAATTCCTAGTCTGTTTTGGTTTTAGATTTTCTATATATATGGAACGCCTTAGAAGAGATTAGACATTAGAAAAAGAGGGTTTGAGAGAATTCTTCAGAGATCTTTGAGAGATTAGATCCTATTTGTGGGCATTGTAATCTTCTTCAATATTAATCAAAGAATTGTGTGGTGTGGTTTCCGAGGACGTAGGCATGATTGCTGAACCTCGTTAAATCTGGTGTGTTCTTGTTTACTTTCCTGTAAGTTTTTATCTTTTATTTGCTGTGATTTTTTTCTATATTTTGGTTTTTATCTTTTATTTCCAGAAGGGCAAGGGTTCGATTTGATTGTTTCGAATCCTCAACAACTGGTATCAGAGCTTCGTTCAGAAGGATTGTGAGAGAGTCATAACAGAGGAAAGCAAATCTAAGATCGAGAAGTTTGACGGTTCAGATTTTGCCTACTGAAAGTCGCAGATGGAGGACTATCTATACCAGAAGGACTTGTATCTCCGTTGATGGGCAAGGCTAAGGGAAAGAAGAAAGAAGAGTCGGACGAGGATTGGGAGATACTGGAGGATTGGGAGATACTGGATAGGAAGACTCTAAGGCAGATCCGGTTGTCGCTCGCCAAGATAGTCGCACACAACATATTGAAGGAGAAAACGACGGTGGGGCTTATGGAAGCGCTCGCGAAGATGTACGAGCAACCGTCTGTGGCAAATAAGGTGCATCTCGTCAAGACACTCTTCAATCTCAAGATGGCAGAATGACGCTCCTTCACAATGCACCTCAGCGAGCTCAACACGATTGTTGATCAACTCATCTCCGTAGACATCACGTTTGATGACGAAGTGCAGGTCCTATTGATTCTATCGCAGTTGCTGGATAGTTAGGCAGGTTGTGTGATGACAATCAGCAATTCGGCGGGGAAGAAAAAGTTAAAGCTGAGCGAGGTTGTTAGCATGATTCTATCCAGGAGGTTAGAAGGAAATCGTTTGAATTAGAAGGTTCAAGTTCAGCCATAAATTTCGAGCAAAGAGGTAGAAGCCAGAAGAAGGGAAATCAGAGCAGGAATCGGTCAAAGTCAAACAAGAAGAAATCAATCTCGAAAGTTAGGCCTATCAAATGAAAGTGTTGAAACTGCGGCCATGAGGGCCATATGTCTTCAGCTTGTAAAGCACAAAAGAAGGATGCGTATGAGCAGGAGGCTCATATCGTACAGGATGCCTTGATCCTAGCTATGAACAGCGATTCTGATTCCTGGGTCATCTACTCAGGAGTCTCGTTCCATGTTATGCCACTGCTAATAGGAAGCTTCTTCATAACTATGTAGCAGGGGACTTTGAGAAAGTATACTTTGAAAGCACCCTAGAGGGGGAGGTGAATAGGGTTAATGCTAATCTAATCCAATTTGATGCCAATTAAAAACTAATTAACAAATTATCCTAGCAAATATGATATTTAACAAATTATATGCAAGGATATTAAACTAAGGGCGAAATAAACATGAGCAATGACGATATAAATAAAGAGCACAAATATAAGTGTACGCCAAAGACAAACTCAAACACAAGAAAATGATCACGGAGTTCGGTCCCCTCGACCTACATCTCTGCTCCCCACTCCCGGGGAGAATCCATTATCACAATCGGGTTTTCGACGCTCACCCGAAAACGTTTACACCACACAATATCAGTTTTCAACGCTCACCGATCAACGTTCACAATCACTTACAATGTAATTACACAAATACCATATCAAGTGCTAGCCTCTCACGTGTCTCCCTCAAGTGCTCGGAATTACGACCTACCTCTAGGCATTACCACCGACCCCACTCCTCATGGGACCGACCACGTCTCTCACCTCTACACTCCTCTTGGTGTATTTGTGTAATACAAAGTGAATCCTCACATCTCTCACCTCTACACTCCTCTTGGTGTATTTGTGTAATACAAAGTGAATCCTCACAATTAGGCTCAATATAAATAATTTGTTCTCTAAACAACGTGAGAACTCAATTAAGCTCAATTCAATGTTACAAACCCACAATCCCAAATTATACTATGTATGAAATACTATAAGCTCAATAGGTTGTGTGTGAACAATGAGTATAATCAAAACAAACTAAACTTAAAGTAAATCTAGCTTATGGAAATTATAATCAAAATAATAAATAGCTAGAATGAGTTTAGGAAAACTTCTCTATGATGACAAGAGAGAGAGAGAGAGAGAGAGAGAGATGAGTTGAAGCTCAAACACTAAAGGATGATCTCTTCTAGCTCTTGTGAAAATTTCTTCACAAACTTGAAACTCAAACAAACTTTTAAACAAACTTTAAACTCTTGTAAACTTATTTTAAACACTTTTTAATTACCTCAGAATGTTAAAGGGTAAGGGGTATATATAGGATCATAAGACAAAGCCAAAAAAACAAGTAAAAAGATAAAATAACGAAAACTGGAAATATAACCGTTACAGACCATAAGTCGACTGACGAGATAGATCAGTCGACTGATGAGCTGATCGTACCTCATCAGTCGACTGATCAGTCGACTGAATAAAAAACAAAAACTTTTTGTAATTCCAAGCGATTTCTTCAGTCGACTGAATACTTGCATCAGTCAACTGATAACATAATATCAGTCTTATTAAAATAGTAAATCTGGCTTTTGAAGTGCCTTTAAAAATAGAAAATAAATTCTAAAAATTATAAAAGTTTGGGAAATGATTATAAACATGATAATAAACATGTTACAAAAACAATTTTAGAATTGCACTTCACATTTGTGAAAACTCATCATTTTGTAAAAATGTCCAAAACATGAAAAGTTGATAGACATGAAATTTAATGTTTTGACATAAACCAAGTTTTGAAACTTTGTAAAATAATTTTCTAGACTTAATAAAATATGTATATAATGATTGTTAAGTCCATAAACTAATAACTCAATATTTTTTAAATACAATAGAATATGAAACAAGTAAATGTGTATATGAATATATATCTGTTTCATATCTACATAACTAAACCAAAACAACTTAACCATATAAAAAAAATATGTGTGTGTGTGTGTGTGTGTGTGTGTGTGTTATTTTTGTTTCATATTTAAACTTGAAAACCAAAAACCAAAACGTGTGTGTGTGTGTGTGTATATATATATATATATATACATACACACACATATAATATAACCTAAAACTAAATTACCCAAGCTATCTTGATCTTCAATAAGCTCGACTAGGCAAACTATGCGGATGAAGCTTGAACTTGAATATGGCTTGATGTATTGCTTCACTCGGATATTCCGCCAACCTCCATTGGATGTGTTCGTTTAGCTCAATTCCATCCAACCTCTGACATCGTTGTTTGTCTAGAATACCTAATAAGAAAACATAAATACTAGACAAATGATGTTAGGGATTATTTGTCAAACATCATCAAAATAAAAAGGCTAACAATCTCCCTCATTTTGATGATGATAAACAATTTATACAAAGAGTATATAAAATATACAATAGAGCACAATACTCATAAATATACTCACAAACCACTTGTTCCCCCTGGCAACATCAAAAATATGAAAAACAAAAGAATTGAGAGAGCAAAAGCTCCCCCTACAAATGAGCGTAGGTGAGTAAAAAAAATATAGGGAATAGCTCCCCCTATCAAAAAGCCATATAGAATATATGCAATGAATACTAAGACAAGCATGTGAGCAAACATAGATGGAAAAATATTCTAATTATAACTCACATTCAAAAAGGCCATGAGAACACATATTGATATGTCATTATGAAATAGTGTCTCAATACACAAACATAAAAACAATATATGAATTTTCATAGAGAAACATGAAGATCATGAGAACTCAAAAAAAAAAGTTTGTTCATGAAATAGAATCATGAATATCCAAAAGAGCAATCATGAAAGTATAAAAATATTTGTGAAAATATTTATAAAACTCCATGAAGAAAAATCATGAAAAATTCATGAGTCCGTGAAATCTAAGAATCATAAACGCATTAAAAAATACCGAGAATTTATATATTTCATCCAAAAAGATCAAAACGAAATATGATTAGGATAAAAAAAACCAAAATCAATTATCATATTTCGATAAGAAAACATGAGAGGCAACCATATCAAGCTCTTTGAGCTTATTTCAACCTATATAAAGATTTTAGCACCCGATAAATATGATTTGGGAAATAAAAACCCAATAAATCTAGGAGGTTGCTCAAACATAAACCTCTCACCAAAATCAAAACAAAGAATATATCTAAAAATAATGATTGATCAATGAATGAAATCTTCTTTGTAAAATTTGATCAATCCACATAAAGAATACATTATAAAGCACAAATAGATGATCCATAAGCTCAAACATATAAAATTTCATCATAAAAGTATTTTATAATGAATCCATAAACATGAATACATTGTTTATACCAAAAACTACATATTTAAAACCAAGAATCCAAAACATATGAGAATCATGAACTATGAATTTGAAAAACAAAAATAATTCATTTTTACTTTTTCAAACAATGTAAATGTATGTGTCTCTGTGTGTGTGTGTGTGTGTGTGTGTGTGTGTGTGTGTGTGTGTGCGTGCTTGAATAAAACTCCTAAAGTCTAAAAACACAGCATAAACACAATTAATTTTGTTTTGGCACCCAAGAATTTTTGGTGCCAGAAAACTTAGGGACATGACCCCTACTATTAAAGCTCAAAGCCCTAGGGTTATGAACCATTTTAGGCGCATGTGGTACACTAACATGGTCGAAGCAAAAATTATGCAAATGACATTTTCGATTGCAATAAGTACAATGAAAGAGACACATTTGATTTTGTTGACCATAAACTTGTGCACGAGGAACATTTACAAACATAGATGGTCTTTTATTTGAAGCATTTTGCAAAAGCGAAAACTTTTTCAAATCAAATCAAAATTTTCCTAAGTGGCCAAATCTACCACAAAGATCACATTTGTACACATTAGCATGCTTATGATGAACTTTATGAGAATGTGCATGTGCATGTGTACATGATGATGAAGCTTGATGGGATGCACAAACATGATTAGGCTTGATGAGTTTTTGTGCATTATAGCAAAATCTAGCAAGATGGCTTTTACGACCGTAATTTGTGCATTTGTAGACTTTGCTATACATGTGTGCATAGTGTGTAGAAGACTTGAAAGTATTTACACGGGACTTTGTACACAAGTCCAAAAGCTTTTTATTATTAACAATACATGTTTAAGGGTTGAATCTAAAGATGGTATGCAATCCTTAACATGATTCAATTCATCATTATGCATACAAGTATTGTTAGAAGTAGACCATATATAAGTGTTAGCAAAAGAACTAACTTTATTTTTCATGTTCTCTACTTCTAATATGACATTTTCTCTTTCATGAGTTAAGTTAGCAACATTTGAAAGAAGAGAATCATGATCTAATTTAAGTTTCTATTTGTTTTCCTTTAGGATCATATTTTCATTAGAAATAGTTTCAAACTTAGATGTTAATAACTCATGATCGTATTTTAATTCTACATGCTTGCTTTTTAAGTCTATAAAATTATTATGCAACTTAGTGTAGGCATACATTAACCTATCATATGCACATGCGAGTTCATTAATGAATAAATTATTTTCGGAATATGAATCGTATACCACACTAAGGCTATCGCCTAGTGGCCATGTGCATGATGATGATGATGCTCTAATTTTACTTGAAGTCGATTTTGCTAAAGCACGTCGAATCTCCTCCAAGTCTCATTGATGTGCTTCTAAGAATTTTCATAATGTATAAACGCTATCAAAAAAATCAAGCTTGTTAGATATAGATGAATCAAATGCATTTAATAAAAATTCTAAAACAAGCTTATTCATTGTAAATATTTTTTTTTATTTTTACTCCACTTAGATTTCTCTAAAGTGGGCACAACATAAGCATGATCAATGACTTTTCCCACAAATCTATATTTTTAGATCTAACAAATAGCTTAAATCTAAAATATCATTGAGCATAGGGGAAAGCAATGAATTTAGGAGCAACACAAGAATCATAGCCTAAACAAGATGCACCATTCATATCCATGATATATGTATATGTGCAAGAAAGATACAAATAATCTCAAAACTAGATTAGCACAAAAATGAGAACAAGGAACTTTGACTCTAGGCGATTAAGCCTCTAATCAAGAGCACCAAGCTCTAATACCAATTGAAAGCACCCTAGAGGGGGGGAGGGGGAGGTGAATAGGATTAATGCTAATCTAATCCAATTTGATACCAATTAAAAACTAATTAATAAATTATCCTAGCAAATATGATATTTAACAAATTATATGCAAGGATATTAAACTAAGGGCGAAATAAACATGAGCAATGATGATATAAATAAAGAGCACAAATATAAGTGTACGCCAAAGACAAACTCAAATACAAGGAAATGATCACAAAGTTCGGTCCCCTCGACCTACATCTCCGCTCCCCACTCCCGGGGAGAATCCACTATCACAATCGGGTTTTCGACGCTCACCCAAAAACGTTTACACCACATAATATCGGTTTTTAACGCTCACCGATCAACGTTCACAATCATTCACAATGTAACTACCCAAATCCCATATCAAGTGCTGGCCTCTCATGTGTCTCCCTCAAGTGCTCGAAATTATGACCTACCTCTAGGTATTACCACCGACCTCACTCCTCTTAGGACCGACCACGTCTCTCACCTCTACACTCCTCTTGGTGTATTTGTGTAATACAAAGTGAATCCTCACAATTAGTCTCAATATAAATAATTTGTTCTCTAAATAAGGTGAGAACTCAATTAAGCTCAGCTCAATATTACAAACTCAAAACCCTAAATTATACTATGTATGAAATACTATAAGCTCAATAGGTTGTGTGTGAACAATAAGTATAATCAAAACAAACTAAACTCAAAGTAAATCTGGCTTATGGAAATTATAATCAAAACAATAAATAGCTAGAATGAGTTTGGGAAAACTTCTCTATGATGACAAGAGAGAGAGAGAGATGAGTTGAAGCTCAAACACCAAAAGATGATCTCTTGTAGCTCTTGTGAAAATTTTTTCACAAACTTGAAACTCAAACAAACTTTTAAACAAACTTTAAACTCTTGTAAACTTGTTTTAAATACTTCATAATTACCTCAAAATGTTAGAGGGCAATGGGTATATATAGGATCATAAGACAAAGCTCAAAAAATCAAGGAAAAAAATAAGCAAAAAGATAAAATAACGAAAACTAGAAATATAGCCGTTACAGACCATCAGTCGACTGACGAGATAGATCAGTTGACTGATGAGCTGACCGTTACAGGCAGCTCACAGCACATCAATTGACTGAAGACCTCATCAGTCGACTGATCAGTCGACTAAATAAAAAACAAAAACTTTTTGTAATTCCAAATGATTTCTTCAGTCGACTGAATACTTGCATCAGTCAACTGATAACATAATATCAGCCTGATTAAAATAGTAAATCTTATTTTTGAAGTGCCTTTAAAAATAGCAAATACATTCTAAAAATTATAAAAGTTTGGGAAATGATTATAAACATGTTACAAAAAGAATTTTGGAATTGCACTTCACATTTGTGAAAACTCATCATTTTGTAAAAATGTCCAAAACATGAAAAGTTGATAGACATGAAATTTGATGTTTTAACATAAACCAAGGTTTGAAACTTTGTAAAATAATTTTATAGACTTAATAAAATATGTATATAATGATTGTTAAGTCCATAAACCAATAACTTAATATTTTTCTAAATACAATAGAATATGAAACAAGTAAATGTGTATATGAATATATATCTGTTTCATATCTACATAACTAAACCAAAACAGCTTAACCATATGAAAACAAACATGTATATATATAAATATGTATTTGTTTCATATTTAAACTTGATAACCAAAAACCAAAATGCGCGCGCGCGTGTGTGTGTGCGCGCGCGCGCGCGTGTGTGTGTGTGTGTGTATATATATATATATATATATATATATATATATATATATATATATATATATACATAAAACAAATCTATGAATCTATGATATCATGAAAGAAACTCTAGAATCTTGATGTATAAAAGGTAGAAATAAATAAAATGAGCCCATCAAGAACTAACTAATTTAAGGTTTTGTTTTGTGCCATCTGAATATCTCTCACTCTGATCTTGAGAATGTCAACTTTAGTTTGGTAAATAACATGATGAAAAGGTGCAAGTGCTATGCGATGTCATGGTAAAAGCTCCTGAATACAGCAAGAGCTAAGTTCCTAAAGTGCTAAATTACCAAGTTGTACTTCTAGTATGACACATTTGCGGAGATATTCTAAGTTTCTCCAGCAGCATTATGGTATTAATATTGAACTTCCACTAGCAGTAAGGAATGAATGCTCGAAATTGATGAAGAATTTTATATTAATGCATCACATGACCATCGCATGTCGTTTCGTAGACCATTTTAAACGCATGTGGTAGAGACTTAGTGATATGACAAGAATAAACTATGGTTAATTACTAGTTTAAAATTAGTTAGATTTGTGTGACGTTATATGTTTTGAAGATACGGTCATGTGGTGGAAGACTTACATTGCTTAACTCAGTTCTCTCCTCTCCCCTTATACTATATGTCTTTCCTCAAATTACCTGTTTGGCTCATTAAAGCAATAGACAGAATCAGAAGAAATTTCCTATGAAGTGGTCATATTCAACCATCTAAGGTTAAGTGCCTTATTAACTAGGGAACTGTCTGTAAAGCAAAGAAAGAAGGTGGTATTGGGGTCAAAGATATTTCTTCCTTTAACATAGCACTCCTATCTAAGTGGATTTGGAAAATCATGGATAAAAACTCCTTTGTCAGTAAAGTTATCTTCTCCCAGTATTCAAAAGATCAATCCAATCCTATTGTCTTCCCCTTCCCCCCCAAGGGTTTAGCCTCCAAATTCATTCATGATTTGCATTCAATTTTGAAAGCAACGTATAGAGGAGGAGGGAATATGGTTAATGCTAATCTAATCCGATTTAATGCTAATTAAAACTAATTAACTAATATCCTAGCAAATTAGATATGCAACAAGATATATATGCAAGGATATACAAACAAGGGTAAGTAAACTATAAACAAATACAAACAATATAGTAGATAAATTAGACAATGAGAGAAAGACAATAGAGATAAACAAAATATAAGCGTACAAGCCAAACTCAAACACACAAGAAATGATCACGGAGTTCGGACCTTCCGTCCTACATCTCCGCTCCCCACTCTCGGGGAGAAATCCACTATCACACCCATGTTTTCGACGCTCACCTGAATAACGTTTACACATCACAACGTCGGTTTTCAACACTCACCGATCAACGTTCACAATCACTCATAATGCAACTACACAAATCCTACCTCAAGTGTTGGCCTATCACGTGTCTCCCTCAAGTGCTCGGAATTACAACCTACCTCTAGGCATTACCACCGACCCCACTCCTCTTGGGACCGATCACATATCTCACCTCTACACTCCTCTTGGTGTACTTGTGCAATACAATGTGACCTCACAAATGAAAGCTCAAATACAAATAATTTGTTCTCTACAATGGATGAGAACTCAATGAAGCCCAACTCAATGTTACAATCTCACAACCCTAAATATACTATGTATAAAAATACTAAAAGCTCAATGTGGGTGTGTGTAACAAAGAGTATCAATAAATACAACTAAACTCAATATGAAATCTAACTTATGGAAATTAAGATCAAAATAATAAATAGCTAGAATTGAGTTTAAGGAAAACTTCTCTATAGATCAAGAGAGAGAGAGAGAGAGAGAGAGAGAGAGAGAGAGAGAGAGAATAAATAGCTAGAATGAGTTTAGGAAAACTTCTCTATGATGACAAGAGAGAGAGAGAGATGAGTTGAAGCTCAAACACCAAAAGATGATCTCTTGTAGCTCTTGTGAAAATTTTTTCACAAACTTGAAACTCAAACAAACTTTTAAACAAACTTTAAACTCTTGTAAACTTGTTTTAAATACTTCATAATTACCTCAAAATGTTAGAGGGCAATGGGTATATATAGGATCATAAGACAAAGCCCAAAAATCAAGAAAAACTAAGCAAAAAGATAAAATAAGGAAAACTAAAATATAGTCGACTGATGAGCTGTCCGTTACAGGCAACTCACAGCATATCAGTCGATTGAAGATCTCATCAGTCGACTGATCAATTGACTAAATAAAAAACAAAAATTTTTTGTAATTCCAGACGATTTCTTCAGTCGACCGAACACTTGCATCAGTCGACTGATAACATAATATCCGAACATATTCATCAGTTGACTGATAACACTGTATCAGCCTAATTTGAATAGTAAAACTAATTTTTGAAGTATCTTTAAAAATAGCAAATAAATTCAAAAAATATAAAACTTTGGAAAATATTTATAAACATGATAATAAACATGTTGCAAAAAGAATTTTTTAAATTGCACTTTACATTTGTGAAAACTCATCATTTTGTAAAAATGTCCAAAACATGAAAAGTTGATAGACATGAAATTTGATGTTTTAACATAAACCAAGGTTTGAAACTTTGTAAAATAATTTTATAGACTTAATAAAATATGTATATAATGATTGTTAAGTCCATAAACCAATAACTTAATATTTTTCTAAATACAATAGAATATGAAACAAGTAAATGTGTATATGAATATATATCTGTTTCATATCTACATAACTAAACCAAAACAGCTTAACCATATGAAAACAAACATGTATATATATAAATATGTATTTGTTTCATATTTAAACTTGAAAGAAAACCAAAAACCAAAACGTGTGT
>NC_033802.1:61692884-61730750 GCF_001876935.1 Asparagus officinalis
ATATATCATCATCCAGTCTAAGTTAACCTAGCATTCCACGCAAGATCCTATATATCTGGATGTCCCGCCACGTAACTTACTACTAAACACTAACTTGAACCTTCCTTTTGCAATTCAAATCGTCTCATATTGCAGCCCGTTACGACTAGAATCAACTGAGAGTGGGAGGGACTTTGGCTAGGACAAATCCCCATATCCCTTCTTGTGCTTGTTCGTGCTTGCAGGTCATTCAGTTATCAGATACCGAATATACTTTGAAGTGTCACTCATTCTCATCATCATCCTCAACAACCCCAAGAAGCATCCCAATCTTCACCCCCCATCATTCAAGTTCTGTTGTTTGGATTTTGTGCGTCAGAGTCATCTAGAGCCGCAAGGAGACCCCTTTTTTCTTGTTACAAAAGCACGTTTTCTTGTTCTTTTTATAGAGCATAAATGCTACTAGTATACCTAACTGCACTCAAATCACCTAAATTCTCTCTCTTCATTTTTGTCCTCCCTCCTTTAATTGGGAAGGAAAACAGAAAACTTTGAAATGAACCATGAATATGATCAAAACCAACATTTGTTTGGTCATGCAAGAAGATCGTGTTTCTTTTTTAGTACCAACAATGGTTTGGTTAGGAAGGAGATTCTTATTTCCCTTCAGAGAGAGAGAGAGAGAGAGACCTAATGCCGCTTAAACATAGAAATGTACTTTTGAATGCAAGTGTGGGTTGCTCAACTTTTACGCTATCACTGGAAATGGAAAGTTACGATTATGAAAATACAAAGATTCAAATACACTTCTAAAGGCCAGAAGTTGACAATCTCTGAGTAAACAACATACAAGGACATAAAGTGCTAAATATTGCATCAGTATGCTTCCTTATCGTTGAATATAAATCAGACAAAAAGTAGTAAATGCTGCAGATAAGGAGTCTGGGATCCATAGTTTAGCACAATGCACGCTTTGCGGAAAGACACATCTCCTTCTCATTCTCAATGGCAAAAGCCCAATAAGAATGGGTGAAGGGAAACATCACAAAATTTTCTCATGGAATTTTTACAAGCACAACACACAATGTCTTCTCACCACAACATAACTACAAACTTTTTTTTCTCCTCTCTCCACAATATACACTCAACACTCTCCCCCTTCCCCTCCCCCTCCATCTAATAAACAAGGGGTACTAGAAAAAAAAAAGGTTAAAATTACATGAAAAATGGATACATAAATCTACCTATTACCATTTGCAGCATCAAAACTCAATCCTCAATCGTTTGCCCTCCTCTTCTCCCGCCAGTTCGCCCCCCACATCTTCGCTTCAGCTATTGCTTTCTCCCTATCGAAATCCTTGTTGTTCAGAGGAACTCCCTCTCTGGGCGAGTCATCCCTCTCCGACCCATATGCCTCCAACCTTTGGCCATCGTCGTTTCCGGCTTTCTCAGCCGGCGGTCGGCCAGCTCTGGTTGACGGGTGACCGGATGCGGGAGCGGTGGATGAGTCGTAGGATTGGGTGGCGAGGTAGGAGAGGGCGGTGACAACGTCTGCAATGAGAGGGCGGGTTGCAGCCTCTTCTTGGATGCACATTGAGGCTACGGCGAGGGCTTGGTAGAGGCCGCGGGTTGGGTATCGGCCTTGTAGGTTTGAGTCAGCCAGTTTCGAGAGTTTTCGTCGATCGTTGAACATTGGTCGGGCCTGCACCAAGGTTTTCATGATTGTGAGTTGGTTAGCAATGTAAAATAAATAAAGGGATGGAAAACAAAATGTCTTTTGATTAGTTTACAATAAGGTTTGAACTCAGACTCTTTTGCATCTGTTGAATCCAATTCCCTAATACCATGTCAAATTATCACTTCACTCAAAAACGATAATGGGTTATAAACTAATAATGTACGTCAAGCAAACTTAATAATAATCAAGCCACGATATAAATAGTTACGGATGCAAGACCATTTTTAATCATGGAGATTAAATTCTCTACTATTGTCCTGCACACTTAGAACATGTTTGGCAACTTTGGATTATAACCCACTTAGCTTATAATCTACATATGGCTTATAAGTAGGGGTGCATTCGGTCCGGATACGGCTCGGATATGATGCTTACCATATCCATATCCGCTTACCCATCTCGGATACGGATACAGATACGGATATACCTCGGTAAGAAAAACTTATAACCATATCCGCTAAAATCGGATACGGTTACGGATATACATGCGGATATATAAGCGGATATGCATGCGGATACAAAACAGATATGAGAAAACTAGATAGTATTGAGAAAAACATAGTTCATGTGATACAAAAAAGTTCGTTAATATGTCCATTATAACTAAATAGTTAAGATTAGTCACCTTGATCATCAAAATTAACCACAAATCCATAATCTAAGAATCGAAACTATCGTAAGAGTATGACTAATATGTATTCGGATATTTCGGATACGGATACAGATATTTCACTACAAAACCATATCCATAACCATATCCTATCGGTTATAGATTTGAGTAACCATATTCGTATCCTAACGGATACGGTTACGGATATTTCATCGGATACGGATATGGTTTAGCACCCCTACTTATAAGTCAAGTGAAATAATCCAAAGTGTGATAAA
This sequence comes from Asparagus officinalis, assembly GCF_001876935.1. Taxonomy (NCBI): domain Eukaryota; kingdom Viridiplantae; phylum Streptophyta; class Magnoliopsida; order Asparagales; family Asparagaceae; genus Asparagus; species Asparagus officinalis. Next base: position 61,695,490 of record NC_033802.1, read on the forward strand.
TTCGATCAGTGCATTATAATCCATTTTCAATAGTAGAGTGTTTGGCAAATAAGTGGCTTATAATCCATCATTGCTGTCAAAATGACCAAAAAGAGGTTGGAGCTAGAGAAAATGGGCTTTTGAATTTTCTTAAATGTTAAGGGTAAAGTGGTCTTTTATTCGGTCAATCTATGTGGTTTATAAGCCATCAAAAAAATAATCTAGGTTACCCCAGCTTATCTTTTTTTTTTTTAGTTTATAAGTCAAAATAAGCTATTTGCCAAATATGTCTCGGTGGACCCGTTGCCAAACCTGCTGTTAGTATAAACAAAGTGATTAGTTATTTAATTGGACTAAAAAAAATTCACGTTATAATTATGATTATTGTGATGTTCAAAAGATAAGTTTCTCTGTATATGATTTGAATCACAGTAAGGTGAAGCATCTATTTGAAATTGCAAATTGGTTCTCTAGCTTATATTTATGCCCAAGAGAGGATGTCTAAAACATTGACTAGAACAAACACTGTTATCTATGCCCTTCATCAAGACTCCCTTTCCATCCAGCAGATTTTTTTTGATGGTCAAGCTTCCGAGATGCATGCCTCCCATGCTCAAGTTTATGTTAAGCCTCCCCGATTTAAAGTTGTAATTTGACATATTACTTTATACGGGGATACTCTGTTTTCTATACTCCGCTTCGAATGCACGTCAGTTGGGATTTGAAGCTGGGTCACTATGATACCATCTTAAAATTCTTCCACTAAACAAAAATTCCTAAGTCTCTGGAAAAAAAATTCCTTGCTCTCATCGAAACACTTCTCAAATAAAAATTCTAATTCATATCTAACACTGTTAGTCAATACAAGCGACCAAAGATATTATCATTGACTTGATAAAATCCTATCAACGGCTCAACAGTTGTTTAGAAGGCTATATCTGATATTATCCAATCTCATAAGGTAATAGAGAAATCGATGTAGATAAATCAAGTAGTCCCTGTCGTTGTATTAAACACATTAGGCCTTGAAATGATAATTCTTAAAGTTGAAATGCATGAAGTAAAAAATCAAGAAAGATTGAACTAAGTGAACTACTTGGAAACAAATTTACTATGACCAATATAATCTAAGAAGCAGCCTTACCCATGAAATGAGATTCTGTTCTCCATGAGCTTTACTGCTATCAATAGCCTTCCTTCCAGTAATCAACTCCAAGAAAACAACCCCAAAACTATACACATCGGATTTAACTGTCAACTGCCCAGTCATAGCATATTCTGGAGCACAATATCCATAAGTTCCCATAACTCTAGTCGAGACATGAGATTTATCACCGACTGGGCCGAGCTTCGCAAGCCCAAAATCAGAGAGTTTTGGGTGAAAGCCCTCGTCTAATAAAATATTGGAGGACTTGAAGTCTCTGTAGATAACCGGAGGGTTGGCTTTATCGTGGAGGTATTCTAATCCTTTTGCTGCTCCGGCTGCTATTTTCATCCTTGTGTTCCAATCTAGAGGCTCCTTGTCGGGAGGGAGATCTGTATAAATGAGATAAAACTTTAATTTCAGTTTGGAATCATTTACAGATGATATGTTTTCAAAACTTCTAAAAGTGGCATAGGTGTCCTGTTAACATTCTGACTTATTTGAAGAAACATTTACCTGTATCCTTCATAGGATAAATTCAACACAGAATGTACAAGTGCCAAATAATCGAAGAATTTATACGAGAAACATGAACACAATTCCGGGAAAAAAAGGCATTGCAACCTCAACCTTCAACTGATTGGAAAAATTAGGCAATTTCAAGTCCGAAGACAGCATATGATAGAAAAATAATTCAGGGACGAGAGCCTTTTTTTGGACCCAAAATCTATGGGACTAACCATGGGACAAAACAAGTGTACCTTCCACTTTTATCTTGTGATTCTATATCAATCAATGACTAAAAAGACAGGGACAATTAATCTCTCTTCAAGGACATTGCAAAACCATTAAGAGTTTGCACCTCTTTCGCTTATATATCTATCTAAACTATTTAGGTTAGGGCCTTCGCATTTGGAGTTACTTACTTCAGTGTAGTTTTCTGCAGTTTAGTTACTTAACTTCAGATTGCTAATTCTAGTTCTGTTACGCTATTGTTTAATAGTGGACTATAGTTATCTAATTTTAAAAAATAAACTTAATTGCATTTTATAATATCTTGTGAAAGTGGGTTTTTCTTAACCCTCGCAAATAGAAGTGAAAAAGAAAAGGTAAAACTGTAGTATAGAGAAACTGCAGGTGGCAACCCACGAGATATACTTTGCAAACATAAAACTACAACTTAAGAATAACATGGTCTAGTAATTTTTAAATCTAGACAGGCCCTTAACTCCTTGAACCTCTTAATTTAGTTTCTCCTGAAGAAATGCGTTGTTGCGGAAACCCTAGAGAACTCTTATTAGCTCTCTTGAATGTTATTTATAGGGTTTAGGTAAACAAAAGATTTTTTCTATGACCGATGTGGGACTACATAACAAATGAGTAAACTACTCTCTCAACACTCCCCCTAAAATTAAGCATACATATCATACATTGCTAAAACAACAAATGAAATTCACTCGTGCTCTCCCAAGAGGTTTTATAAGAATGTCTGGAAGTTGACGTTTAGATGGTATGTGCTTAGCTCTAATGCTTCCATTATCTATCTTCTCACAAATCAAGTGGCAATCAATCTCTATATATTTTGTTCTCTCATTAACACCGGATTCTGAGCTATGTGAATGGCGGCCTTGTTATCTTTATACAAGCTCATGGGACACTCTGGAAAATAATCAATCTTTGTTAATATATCTCTAACTCAGATCAACTTGCAAGTCAAATTCACCATGACTCGATACTCAGACTCAGCTGTAGATCGAGAAACTACACTCTGTTTCTTACTCTTCCATGATATTAGATTTTCTCTAAGAAATACACAATACCTATTAGTTGATCTTTTGTCCTATGGGGATCCTACCAAATCTACATCTGAGAATCCTACAACTCTCGTGTGACCGCAGTCTGAATGGAGTACTTCATTTCCTAGAGTTTTCTTAAGATACCTAATAATCCTCTTTACAGCTTCCACATGAGGTTTCTTGGATGCCGAGAAAAACTGACTATCTACACTAACAGAAAATATAATATCTAATCTTGTGACTATTAGGTAATTCAGCTTTCCTACAAGTCGTCTGTATTCTTCAGTATCCTCTAATAACTTCTCTTTATTTGGTAGTAGTTTGATCTTGTCATCCATAGGTAAGTCAATGCTCTTTTTGATATCCCAGCATTTAACAACATATCAAGCACATATTTTTTCTGAGATAAGAGAATTCCTTTTTTCGATCTAGCCACCTCGATACCTAAAAAATACTTCAAGGATCCAAGGTCTACTTTGATGCTAACCTTAAATTGTTATTCGGTCTACTTTGATGCGATTTCAAGTGCGAACCGCTTCTAAGAACAACAAACTTAGTGCTCTGGTTTGTGCCTACAAATAACTCTACTGTGGACGAGCTAACACGTCATCACAAGATTCAATAGGATACTGAATCTATTAATTTGGCGCGCTCAAGAAGGCTTTTCTATGTTAGATACCTATAGTGAGAAGAGGTGAGCAATTGTTGTAAATGGCCTTAAGATCTAAGCCCCTCTATTTATAGGCATCATCATAGGCTTGGAGCCCAATTTATAGATTTGGAGCACAAGTAATAATCTTAAAGTAAAAGGAATAGATCTGGAGCCCAAGTAATAGTCTTGAAGTCCAGTACTAGATTTGGAGCCTGAGTAAATTTAGACCGCAAGAAAACTTTAGACACAAGTAATTTTAGAGCCCAAGTTTTTGAAGCTTTATCTATTTTCAATAATCCATCACAAGTTTCAAACTCATATTTGGTTGCCTTATAATTTAACGCGCAGCATAGACTTCACTAGGACTTGAATCACAGTTAAGTCAATTGAAAATTAGTCAAGCACATGGTGAACTAAGTAATGAATCTGTACTTGACATATTGTTCAATGATCACACATGAAATTAATATTAAGTGCTTCCGCTGTAGCCAAGCTTTGAACTATGATACCATTTTTCTTATTGTCCTAGAGCACTTTAACATGCATGTGCCTACATGATTTCTACAAAGCCTCTAGAATCTACCTAGTAAAGTCCATAAGAGTTGGTCGAAACTTCACCTTGCATAGGTAAATCCTCAAGGCGTGCTTCTACTAGCACCTATAGCCTACGCATTTTTTTATTTATTAACGCTTTAAATAGACATATACTCTAACAAGTGTGCATCCACAGTAGCCAACTTTTGAACTATGGTGCCACTTTCATCTTCTTATCTATAGCAATTAGCACGTTAACGGCCATGTGCTTTAACTTTATTTCTGCAAGGCTCTAGGATCTTCCCAATAGATTCATAAGAGTCGCAAAAACTTACCTATGCATGTGAAACTAAAAGGCAAGTAAAGGCAAGTTTTAAGCTTCTGGGGAATCATTGAAAATAGATAAAAGTTTCAAAACTTGGGCCCTAAAATTACTTGCATCCAAGGTATTAAATGTCGGATGTCGGGTTCATGTCGGATGGTTAAAATCCATGTCGGATAGCGGAAATCGGGGATATATCGGAGGACATTGACTAAATATCGGATTGTCATATCGGGTAGTACGCATATGTATAATATCCTGTCCTAAATGTAATCTAAGCATTCATAAATTCAATATAAGCATATTTAATAAATTCTATAGACTAAACATATAAAAAAGTAAATAATATATGGATTTGGGTTCATAAATTCTTTTATCGGGTTCATAAAGAAACCCTTAAGCATGAGAACGGGTCAAACGGGTTTGGGTATTTATCACTAAACCCAAACCTGATAACAAAAAACAGATCTTAAAAAAAAGTACCATATCGGCCGATTTTTTAAAGCTAAAAAACAAGCCGATATGCCCAATATGACCCTGATATTTCCGATTTGGCCCTGAAAACCGACATACGAGTTGAAAACATCTATGTCGTGTCGGTCAAGCCCTCAAACCGATATGCCGGCCGACATGTCAGATATGTCGGCCGACATTTAAAACCTTGCTTGGATCCAAAGTTTACTTTGGGCTGAAGTTTACTTGATCCCCAAGTTCATTACTTTGCCACTAAACTTATTACTTGGGATCCAAGGCTATTGCTTGGGCTACAAACGTATCATTTCATATATAGATTAGCTTAGATCCTAAGGCTATTCACAATACTTGAGCCCCGGGTCTATTACTTGGACGCTAAGCCTATGATGCCTAAGAATAGATGTGCTTAAATCCTAAAGATATTCACATCAATTCCTCATCTCTCCTCACTACAAGTTTCCAATATAGAAAATCCCCATTGTGTTTGTCAAACCAATACATTCAGAATCCAATCGAATTGTGTGGCCTTAGCTTGTCCACCATTACAGTTGTTTGTAGGTGCACTCCAGACAACTCAGCTTGTTGTTCATGGAGGTGGTTTGGACTTGAGACCCTTGCATAGGTGTAGGTCAAACAATGCATTAGGTCAGCGTCCAAGGACGCACAGCAATTCCATCAATACAACAATCATGAAAGTTCTCAAATCCTAAATTTTATTTCATGTATAGTTTAAACTAATACTCCAAGATATTAAATCGAGAGCTATCTACTAGAGATTCAGCGAAATTATGGTCAGGTTGGAATCAACGAGATCCGAGCCAAAACAAAAGATTTGTTAAAGAGTTTCTCGCCTCCATTTGGTTAAGTGTGGGTTTGGTTTACAAAAAGGCACATTATGGGATTTAGTGTCATATCGGAAAGAGAGTAAGATGGAGATATAGTTAAATATGCTTGAACTCAAGATTCAAATAGGATAGATCCTTTGAATAATTGGGCCACACTAGATTAGTCCATGTCCATTAATGGGTCTTTACAACCTCAAATCAGCATAAATTACTCACTGTATGTTAGATTTACTCTTATCTTTCATTTATTTTAGTTTTGACTATTAGAAATGACAACTAATTGAAAAAATATACAAGTTTTTTTTTTCTCTTCAACCTAAGCTACTCTTACATTTATGAACCATTAAAACAAATGAGCTAATAAACCATTATTACAAACCCTAACCTCTAAACCCCCTAAATCTTTTCTCAGTGTTATTTTATTTAACTCAAAAAGAGAGATAAAGGAACAAATAAAACAAAAACAAAAAATTGACTAAGAAATATAAGCAGCAGTAATATCAATGGATATCACCCAATCTAAAAAAGAACTAATGCTTGGATATTGAAAGATACGAAAGATTACATATTCCATAGACAAGTAGAAGTAGTACCGTGTAAATGATCTTCCAAAGATCCCAAGGGCATAAACTCATATACAAGAAGCCGTTGATCTCCATCAGCACAATAACCAATTAGATTAACAAGGTTGGGGTGATGTAATAAGCTAAGCATGAGCACCTCCACCAAAAATTCTCTATTTCCTTGAAGCCCATTCCTATCAAGTTGCTTTACCGCCACAACCTACAATGGAAAATATATTTCTTATATTATATTTAGTGCTATATTTCCTATAAAGAAACTTTTAATGTTATAAGCAAAGAACAGGTCAAACGTTGTTGATATATTACAAGTATGAATTAGAACAAAAATTACCTGTCCAGTGCTCTCAAGACGACCTTTATAGACCATCCCAAATCCCCCTTCTCCGATGAGGCATTCAGGCCTGAAGTTCTTTGTGGCTGCTGCAAGCTCCCGAAAGGTGAAAGTTTGGGCAGATATATTGACACCAGAGCCATCTCTTGGACTGACTGATTCCCTTCTGCTACTCAAATTGCCACTTGACCTAACCCTATCGAGTCCTGAGAATAATTTAATCCAAAATCAGAGATATATTTATGTGGAGAGAACTAATAAAGTTTTCACACATGAATTTCCTTGTCGGTGACATAGAGAAGAACCAAAAGCCAAGCAAAACTATTACACTCATGCATATATATATGCCTGTGCACATTGTGTTTGAAACAAATCTCATTAAACCAATTATGCTTTTAGCATTAGGAACCAGATAAAATTAGCTCTCAACATGTATCCACAAGACAGAAAGTCGACTCAAGGATAACAAGAGAAAACTGAAGAAACATAGGTCAGAGAAGGTTTTCCATCAATGACTTGAATCATAAAGAGCTTGCCTCCTGTAGACGATTCTCATAAAATTGAGAGTAACCCAAATTTTCAAATTGAGCTCTACTGGGAAAACCCACTGAATTCAACTCATGATGTTATAATAGAATATAGTTTCTGATTCAGATAATTTACCAAATTAAGGTAATACTTCAATTACAACCAAGAACCTTGAATACCTATAGACAAAATTGAGTCCGACATAATGAAACAATTTGAATATAGAGTACAATACATATTAAGGAGCTCCTCAAAACAACGAAATTCAATGCAATACCACCCAGAGAAGACCCTATATTTCTCCAAGGTAAATAAATTAAAAATATTATGCACAAATTAAGTTTAAGAAGATTGTCAATAGACTACTACTAATAACCCACGGTCCACAAGCTCAAGAAAATTTAAACCGTTAAATGACCAATTTGATGCAAGAACCTCAAGTTAATAATAGGCTGCAATTCAGTAGACTTCCAAAAAACTACATGTAGTCTATTGATAAATGGTGTAATCAACTTGATTGTGTATTTAGTTTCAACTCAAATAATGTTCCTTTTTTCTCCTTGTGAACTCAAAGAAGCAAAATTGTGGTGGCCGCTAGAAAATGAAAGACATGCGTGCTTCATGAAAATTGAAACATCATCAACTCAATTGAGCTCTATCATCAGAAAATCCAAATCAAATTATGTACATAATATAAAATAATCCAACTAGAACTGTCAACGATTTTTGCAGTTCATGATCCAAATTTAGAACTGATAATCATTTAGATCAACAGCTAAAACAACATAAACATAACATGCACCCAGAGAATCAAGCATTTCCTTTTTAATGGACCATATTAGAAACTTGAACTTCAGTAATCTATTGACACCAAATTAATAAATTGATCAAACCCATGTCCATATTGAGCTATAGTTCTTCAAAAGTAACTAAGCCACTCTTGATTATGAACAACAATCATGAACCATGTCAAAGTTATAAACTGGATGAACAGTTCACAAACAGCATTAGTGCAATACCCATCTCAAATAAACCATCACTAACAAGGAGCTATTTATGTTGTGATAAATTTTGTAATTAGCCACTGAACCCAGCTGGAACAATGTAATATCCAATGATCAGGCAATTTTATGCATCCAATTGTCAGAATCACAGAATTAATGGATTCAATAACAAATAAAATCAATCCAAATTTGAGGAACAATTCTTCAAAATAACTAAATCACAATCAATCATAACACAACCAAAAATCCTGAATCATGTCAAAATTATCAACTGTATCAGCAGTTCACTAACAGCATCAATGCAATACCCAGATGAACCAATGCAATATTGGGTAATCAGATATTAAAATTTAAGCTTAATTCTATGTACCAGCTCAGCCAAAAAACATAGGTTTATGAATTTTAACAACTTATAAAATCAAAGTCAAATCAAAACCTGAAGGGAGCATATCAATCCTAGGAGGAACCATGGGCTGCTCTTCTCTCTTATAAACAACCTTCTCATTATTATGATCAGTATTCAACTGCTCTTCTTCCTTTGAATCAAAGCAAGAAAAACAACCCATGCCCATTTCCCAAAACTATCCAAAGATCAAATCTTTGAGCTGATTAATCCCATCTCTCAATCAACGCATCAAAATCTCGCCTTTGCATTAAATGCAGATCCAAAGGGAGGGGAGATGAGGAATACAGCAAGAAAGGAAGGATTTTAAAAAATAAAAAAAAAGAAATAATACCTCAAGTTTAGAAAGAGAGCGAGATGGGTTTTACTTTCGTTTCTTGTCGGTGATGTGAACAGCGGAAATAGAAAGGAGAGAGAGATTAGTGGTTAAGAAATTATGTCTGGCCAATTTTATAATGCGTGGTGTCATAATATTTTATTTTTCCTTTTTAAAGATCATTAATGTTACCATCAAGGGACGAACGGATCCCATACGCCTCAGATACCACAATTATCTTTTTCTGTTCGTTGCAATCATGAATTATGTATATGAACACGGATTTGTCTCTATACAAAAAGCTCATATTCATCACGCTAAAATCAGATACGAGTACAGGTACGATGTGGATATACATCTGAAAACAAAATTAATATGACAAAACCTTAAGACTGAAAAAAATATAGTTCATATGATAAAATAGAGTTCATTGATACGTTCGTTATATCAGAAAAGCTGGTTAAATATAGTAGTATGTATTCTCTTGATATCTTATTTCTTATATTTGGTAACGTATAATCATGTGTTAGTTAGTATGTCATCTCCTTTATCTTATACCTTTATGGAAACTTTCCGCAAAAGTCTCCGGCTTGTATAAATATATATAATTATTTTCATCAATAATATCAAGACTTCTTCTATATTTCTCAAAACTAAGATTAGATCTCTTGATCATCAAATTTGACTTATGTGATCAACATTTATTTGGACATGTTGAATACGAGTCTTGATATTTTACTGTTTATCCATATTTGTAACAACATCTTATTGAATATAGATATTTAGTGATCATATAGGCATATAGATACTTTTCGCAGCTCTATAGACAATCCATTATGAAGTCATAGGAAGTAAGGATGAACTAATATCTGACTGTTATAGTCGTTTTAGTGCCAAAAAGTAATCTTCAATCAATAGCAGATAAGTGTCACACCTTATGCGTAATCGAGCCAACTCTTCACTTTAAAATAACCAAAGACCCAGCTCGGACGGTTCGACACGCCGACATCTCACGATGATGACTCAAAAAGCGTTTACATGTCGACTCCTGGCTAGGTCGACTTCTTGATCAACCTATTTGACCGACCATTCGGCCGACATCTCGCGAAGGCGAAATAAAAGGCGGTACTTCTCGACCTTCTACCAGACGAGTAGAAAGGCGACGACTACATTGAGCCTCGAGCCCCTTCCTGCGCACTAACAACTAATCACCTCACAATAAATATTATTAAATGCATAATCGGTGCAATCATTTCTTTATCCTTAATAGTCTTTATACTATATCGGACCAAGTCAGCACCGCACGCCTCCAATCACTTTACATTAAATGCAGAAGTGACCTCCCCTCCACTCGTCGGCCGACACCTGTAAAGCACATGCTAACTTGACCGACAACCCATACTTGGTCGAAGTTACCATCCTACCCCTCTACTACCACTATAAAGAGATGTACTATTTTCAACAAAAAGGTAAGATCTTTATCTCTACCCACAATGCTTAAGAACTTTTATAGTTCAATTACTTCTCCACTCAAGTAAATTACTAACTTGATCGTCGAATGAACAACCAGAGAGCCCAACTCTGCCCTCTACGATTTTCTACCTTTGTAGGGAAGAACAGTCCACTTCAGAGTCAGACAATCGAAGGGTTAGAAGACCTCCGTCAACCAAATAACTTCTCTCATTGACTGTTTGATATCAGCCATCAACAGTTTGGTGCCCAGCGTATGGCCTTCTTTCTTCTCCGAGCAATCATGTCTGATTCTGAGCATAAGCCTGATCAGTCCATCCATGGAGCACTGCATCCGGTCTATGCCACTCAAGCCCAGCTTGAAGAGTCCACCCAGTGAATCACCCAAGCCTTCTAGCAACAATTTGCAGCTTTCACAACCGAACTCCTCCATCGGATTCCTCCTCCTCAGCCCACTTACTCCGCTGCTCCTCCACCGTCAGGGGACCAACCTTCAGCAACTCATCCTCCACCATAAGCTTAGCCTAAATCTCCTCCCCCGCCTCTGTGTGCTGCTCATGCTAGACAACAAAGAAGCCGAGTTGAGCACGCGTCTCCTTCTCCACCCTAGACGACTCGCCGAGCGGATCCTCGTCGACGTTACTCTCAATACATGGAAGTGACTGATGAGAGTCCCAACTTTAGTCGTGATGGTGTGGAGCACACTACCATAGGAGCTCAACGAGGTCATCAGCGTTATCATGCCACTCCAGGCCCCTCAGCTACCTACATGGCCTTCGGCTATGATCGGACTTACCGACCAGTCGCCAAATTCATTCGGGAGAACACTCTTCTCACTGATGACATCATGAATGTCACATATGAGAAATTTAAGATGTCTCAAGTAGATAAATACAAGGGCGAGGGAGACCGAAAAGTGCCAAGCTTTGATGGAATGCCCTAGAGAAGAAGTCCATCGGTAGCTTCGAGCAACTCAGCCAGAAGTTTGTGCACCACTTTTTGGCAGCACCAAACAGAAATTGCCTGCTCATAAGAGTCCGGAAAGAGCCTCCGAAGTTATTTCAAGAGGTTCCAAGTGAAGTGATTGGAGGTTGATGACCTGGGAAGCTCAGTTACCATGTCGGTCATTATGGACGGCCTATTGAATAATGAGCTACCTGACTCACTCGCCAAGAAGCGATGCTCCATATACGAGTAGTTGATGGCCAAGGCTCATGGATATATTGACAAGGAGGATGCCCGAGCCTACAAAAATGCAGCCAAGGCAACAGAATCAGCAGTGGCAGTAGCTGTGACACCAGCAACCCCAGCGGTAACAACAGTTCTAGCATTAGTGACTCCTGTGGCACCACTAGCCATGCTAATGGCCGCTGTAATAGCCTAGGCGACTAAAGCAGTACGGGAGTCAGCTAGGGATCTCCTTCCAATATGAGAGTTGGTAAGCCAACCCCCTATATCTCAATTTTGCCCCCTCCTCGAATGAAATCAGATCCTCACAATTCAGACAGTCGGTAATACTATCGATACCACAGAGATCATGATCATATCACCAATGATTGGGGAATCCTACAAAGGGATATCGAGGACCTGATACAAAGAGGTTATCTCAGGAAGCTAGTCTACCTAAGAGATAGTAGGGAAGCCACCTCAGCAGGAGCCGACAGGAGGTCTCATTTTTGGTCGTCTTGCCCTCAATCGCCACCTAATAGTCGACTCGCCGAGTCCGGCCACAAGGGGGTCATCAACATTATCAGTGGTAGTCCCACAGCTAGAGGATCGTCTAACAACGCTCGGAAGAGATATGCCAAGCGAGCGTTGTGGGTAAATATGTGCGACAAGAAGCCAAGAGCAGATGAGCCCATTTCCTTTAGCTATGTGGACTTGAAGGACATTGAGATGCCTCATGGTGATCCTATTATCATTACGGCTGGAATTGATGGTTTCCAAGTCAAGAGGATCATGGTTGACACGGGGAGCTCGGTTGATATCTTGTATATCGACACCTTTAACCAGATGGGTATTAACAAGTCCTGATTGCAACCTTGTTTTATGGGGCATGCACCCTAACTGGAGGGGATGATCACACTCCCCTAATGGTCAGCAAATACCCTCGACAATCCACCGTCTAGTTTGTAGTGATGGATCTCAAGTCGACCCACAATGTCATATTGTGCAGAACTGCCCTTCATCTCTTGGGAGCCGTCCTCTTTACATATCATCAGATGATGAAGTTTTCGACCCCGGAAGGAGTCGGCGTGGCTAGAAGCAACCAACGAGAGACCAGATCCTACTATCTACTCTCGACAAAGGGAAAGGGAGTGACCCTACCCATTGAAAAGAGTTGCTTCCAGATTGATAAAGCATTTCAACGAGAGAGGACGACTCCCACTAAGGAACTTCAAGAGATACAGATCAACCAGGAAGGATTGAAGAAGGTTAAGATTGGATCCGGCCTTGTTGAGCCTCAACGAGATATGATTGCGTTCCTATTGGTGAACACTGATGTATATGCCTGGAGACCAGAAGATATGCTAGGGAATCCTCTCAAAGTGATGAGCCATGAGCTTGTAGTTGATCATCACACTAAGCCGGTTCCATAGAAGAATCGACATCTCGGCCCCGAGAGGAAAAAGGTGACCGCCGATGAAGTCGAGCGACTCCTAAGAGCTGGATTTATTTGAGAGGTGCAATACCCTGAATGTCTATCTAATATGGTGTTGGTGAAGAAAGCTCTTAACAAGTGGAGGATGTGTGTAGACTTCACTGATCTTAACAAGGCATGTCCGAAGGATAGCTACCCTCTTCCTCGGATTGATCAGCTAGTTGATGGAAGCACAAGATATGAACTACTCAGTTTCATGGACGCCTTCTCTGACTATAATCATATCCGTATGGTAGAGCATGACCAAGAGAAGACCTCATTTTTTACAGATTAAGGGACCTATTATTATAAGATGATGCCCTTCGGTCTCAAGAATGTAGGCGCTACCTACCAGCAGATCGTCAGCAAGATCTTCAAGCCCCAGATTAGTCAAAACGTGAAAGCTTATGTGGATGATATCCTGGTCAAATTGAAGCGGGCATTGACCCACATAGTGACCTTAATGAAACCTTCTCTATCTTTCGACACTACCAAATGAAGCTCAACCCAGCCAAGTTCGCTTTTAGGATGCAGTCGGGAAAGTTTACTAGGTTCATGATCACCCAAGGAGGCATTAAGATCAACCCTGAGAAGATAGATGCCATAGATCAGCTACTCGAGCACTGCACGTTAAAGGACGTCCAAAGGCTAAATGGGAAGATGCCTTACTGTGTCGTTTCTTCCCCAAATTAACTGAGAGGAGTTTCCTATTTTTCAAGACAGAAGCAAGGAGCTGAAGAAAAACAAGAGCTGGACGACCGAGTGTAGTGCAGCCTTCAGAGATCTCAAGACATACTTGAGCACTAAGCCGCTGCTAAGTCTACCTAGAGAAGGGGAGACCTTATATTTATGCTTGGTCGTCTCTGCCAAAGCCGTCAGCTCTGTTCTGCTTCAAGAAGAGAACACCCAGAAGCCAGTACACTATGTCAGCCGAATATTGAAGGCGGGGGAACTCAACTACCCTCTCATCTTCAAGAAGAGAACACCCAGAAGCCAGTACACTATGTCAGCCGAATATTGAAGGCGGGTGAACTCAACTACTCTCTCATAGAAAAGGATTCCTTCTGTGACGCCCCAGGTTTCACGTAAGGCTGCAATCCAAGGCAAAATCCGGAATGTCAAACCTGCCAAGCACCAAACATCATACTACGATATGTTTCACCATCACAGTCACTATCTCTTTAGTGGAAACAACAAATAGGTGAAAGTACCGACAAACAAAATAATAGAGATAGAACAAACCAGGTATACACAAAAGCAATAAGAAAATAATCATCAGTGAGCCCAACTAAAATAGAATAGAAATATCTCTGAGTCTGAATAAACCTCAAGTATAATGAGTCAAATAAAGTATCACTATGACTCTCAGCCTCTACAAAATAAAATACAAGTCTAGAATCTGAACATAAACAACTAACTATGGAGTTCTAAAATAACTACTAAAATAATAAATAGCTAGATGGAATCTATGAAGAAATCCCATCAACCTGCGACTCTCCGTGCGTCGGACTCACTGCCTGAAAGGGGGGAAAACAACGAGCGTCAAAGCGTTATAGCGAGATCATCTCCACCTCTCCTCAGGGGAAGGGATAGGAGTATATAGAAAATAGAGTCAGTACATATCAGTATAAAATCATTCATATAACTCTAACTGGAGAGTTAGTACATCGAGCGAAATAATCCAAACAATAAAACCCTCATGTATATACCATGTCTCAAATTGTGACTCCCTAAATACCAACTCTAAACTCTATGAATAAAAAACAGCAAACAAAAGGAAACATTCCAAACCTCAAACATGTAGAATAAATATCTCATCTCAAAACTACACTTGAGTAGTCGGCTCCAATATAAGAGGATCTCATCTAAATCAAAAGTTCATCATAGGCCATGTCATGTATGTCACGATCTCAAAGAATGTACCCTACTCATGGGTGATCTAACATGGAATCAAAGTACAACTGATAATACATACAAGTGTGCATCACCTTATACAATAGCATTACTCTTGTAATACTCTTACTCAATCGCTCTGTGGAAATAGGTTTAATCTCCCTATTTTGGACACATGAAATAACGATACTATTGTATTAATACTCTTACTCAATCATTCTGCGGCAATAGGTTTTATCTCTCTATTCCGGATACATGCACTTACTATACTCATCATATTTATTTATCTACTTAATTTGCGACAAAAAGTATGTTAACATAACATATTCTAAGCATACGTGTACATATCTCGGTGAGCGTGTCCATATCTGATATTCACCATCATCCCAAGTGTTAAACAACTCATAAACATCACAATACATTAGCACAAGGTCGAGAAACTCTCTCGAAAACCAAACAAGTTAAACAAACATGCACAGGCGAAGACTGATTGGCGGTCGACCGCAATTATATGGTGATCGACTGCGATGGGTTCCAGGGCCTACTCAGGCCTCTGTACTGCACGCGGTCGACCGCCACTAAGGCGCGGTCGACCGTGGGCCGATGTTCCAGTTTGTGCAGATTCTACACCATGTTGTGTTCATGTCGATTATTCAGTGATTGAAACTTGTTTTAAACATGTGAAACTTGCATGAAAGCATGCCAACAGTAGATAAAAACTTATGGTAACAACTCAACATAAATAGCATGATTATTCACGTTAAATTCATATTCAAAACCCTAAATCATGCATAAAAACACAAAACGAAGAACAAATCATCTTTCTTCAATTTAAACAACATTTTAAATCATTTTTAGATCTTAAATACTTCTGTAAATTTGTTCTCAAACTTTTTCACATGGAAAGACCTAGTCTTTATACATATAATACAAAAGAATTGATTTTTATTCATGAACTAGTCAATTTGGCTCTATCAAACATGTTAAAAACTCTTTAAAATGTTTTAAAAAGTAGGAGGGGATTAGCAGAGATGAACTCGCCTGAGATTTGTAGAAAAATGTTTAAGATGCTAAGATAAGGAAGATCTCCAATCCAAAAGCCGAAAACTACACGAAAATCCCACTCAAAAGCCTCCAATCTTTTCCAAGAATCAAATTAGGGTTCATGGAGTATTTGGTGGCTGTTAAGGTTCTTAGAAAACTGAAAATATCGTGTATAATTGATATATAAACCAGAGAGAACGAATATGGGCTTTAGAAAATCGAAACCAACTCAAAACAAGAAATCTACTCTCTGCAGGTTTCGCGGTCAACCGGACTGCGGTCGACCAAGGCGGTCGACCGGACTGGAATTTTCCAGTTCCTCATATATTCGGCCATTATGCATGTTTTGACTCTTTTCTTTCTCATGTATGAACTCGCTCATACTCAAAACACATAGTATCATACTCAAATACCATTTAATGATATTTATCATACTAAATATCCATATATCATAATTAATCACATATTAATTATATTAACACAAATTTTTGGGGTTTTACACCTTCATCCTCGTCACCACTGCCATGAGACTCAGCTACTTTCAAGCACATTCTGTAATTGTACAAACTAGTTTGCCTCTGAAGAAGGCACTCGGAAGCCCCACCACTTCAGGAAGAATGGTCGATTGGTTGATCAACCTCAGCGAGCATGATGTATAGTTTGAACCAAGGATGATAATTAAGGCCCAATCTTTGGTTGACTTCCTTATTGAGTCAACCCCACTAGAAGATGAATCAGCTACACCCTTACCGGCAGCACAGCATAAGCCTTTGGCATCTCAAGCAGCCAAGGCGCCTACCCCTCCGACGTGATGCACACTCGAATATATCTCACCAGAATTAGCCTCTTAGTGGTTGCTAAAAGTGGACGAATCCTTAGGCAAAGTCGTCAGCGGGGCAGGAGTAGTCTTGCGCAGCCCTGATGGGTCGACGCACGAGCACTCCATCACTTTTAGATTTTTAGCCTCTAACAACGAAACCGAATATGAAGCACTTCAGGCAGGTCTTCGAGTTGCTATAGTAGTAGAAGCAGAACACCTTCACATTTTGGCCAACTCCTAACTTGTTGTCCATCAAGTGAATGGAGAGTATACGGTCAAAGAGTCTTGAATGGTCCTATATTTAAAAGAGACTAAAGGGCTATTAGCCAACTTCGCCGATTTCAGAATTGCCCAAGTCCCCCGTGCCCTCAACACTCAGGCGGATGCTCTGTCCAAACTCGAATCAACCAGTTCGGGAAGTAGTTCGGGACCCGTATACACCGATACCCTCAAGCATCCCAGCATCACCAAGGCATCAGAGGCTGTCATGCAAGCCGAGACACCCATTGAGCCATGTTGGATTGATCCCATCATCCTATATCTAACACAGGAAACCCTACCAGAGAATGTCGTTGAAGCTAGGAACCTACAGAGGAATACTAATCGCTATCTCATGCTCGATAACTAGCTTTATCGGATGTCATACTCCAGCAGTAGTATGGGGCCCTATCTCCGGTGTCTTCGGCCTGCTAAAGCCAGCTATATTCTCCGAGAGATTCATGAAGGAACTTGCAGGAATCACCTTAGGGCTAGAACTCTCGTCCAAAATATCATTCACCAGGGATACTATTGGCCCACCATACTAGCTGAATCCAAAAAGCTCGTCTCTCTGTGCAAGAAGTACTAATTTTTCTATGCCATTCGGCGAGCAATAGCCACTGATCTCACTTCTATTTTGAGTTTGATTCCCTTCGCCCAGTGGGGGTTGGATTTGTTGGGTGCTCTCCTCATAGCTTCTGGGCAACGAAAGTTCTTGATTGTCGCCATTGACTACTTCACTAAGTGGATTGAGGCCGAGCCCTTAACTAAAATTAGTGTGAGTAACGTCACTAATTTTGTTTGGAAGTCTATTATCTGTTGATTCAGTGTATCCCTCTCATTTGTGATGGACAACGGCACTTAGTTCGACAGCGGGGGTTCCGAAGCTTTTGTGAAGAGTGGGACATTCGACTCAAATTCTCCTTAATCGCTCACCCCAAGAGCAATGGACTTACCGAAGCCGCCAATAAATGCATCCTCCAAGCCCTAAAAAAGAAGGTAGACATGGCAGTGGGAAATTGGGTTGAAGAGTTGCTTGGAATTTTATGGTCCTACCGCATGACTCATAAGAACTCTATAGGAGAAACCCTCTTTAAGTTGGCCTATGGAGCCAAAGCAGTCACCCCAGTTGAAGTCCACATGACGACAACTGACTACAGCATTTTGATGAAGACTTAAACACAAAGGGGCTTCAAATCAGTCTCGATCTCATTAACGAAGTCTGAGAAAAAGCTCTCTGATCCTAAGTCGTCAATCAGCAACGCATCGCCCGATACTACAACAACAAAGTCCGGCCCTGTAGGTTAAATGCCATTGATATCTTCCTCTAAAAAGCAGCATTCTACAAGGACACCAAGCGCGGAAAGTTGGCTTCCAACTAGGAAGTACTCTAGACAATCTTCGAGGAATTGCGCCCAGGCACTACCGGTTGAGAAGCCCCGATCGAAGAATCTTGAAGCATCCTTAGAACATCGAGTACCTAAAGAAATACTTCCAATTACTGTGAATGTAAATCTCATTTATGATATAAAATCTTTTGAGTTCTAACTCTTATGATGTACTCTTGCAATACCTTCTTTATAGGGATCTAAGGCTGAGTCTTTTTCGTTCGACCAAAAGACCTTCACACCCTCATTAAGTCTAAGGCATCTACCAAAGATCTTGGTACCTCTTTAGGGTAAAACTAAGACACTCCAACCATTCGGTCTTCTTCGGTAGAAAGACCTTGGTGCCCTCATTAAGTCCAAGACACCTACCAAAGACCTTAGTACCTCTTCTGGGTAAAACACTCCAACCATTCGGGTCTTCAGCAAAAAGACATTAGCGTCCTCATTAATTCAAAGGCATCTACCAAAGACCTCGGTACCTCTTTAAGGTAAAACCAATGCACTCCAACCATTCAGTTGTCTTTGGTAAAATGACATTGGCGCCCTCATTAAGTCCAAGGAACGTACCCTATGACCTTTGTGTCATCGTGGGTAAACCCAAGGCATGAAGCCTAATCACTCGGTCGGCTTCGACACCAAGACCTTGGTACCTCTTTAAGGTAAACCAAGGCATTCTAACCATTCAGTTAACTTTGACAAAAAGACCTTGGCGCTCTCATTAAGTCCAAGGCACACACCTGAGTCACTTCAACAATACAGAGCTGACTTATCTCAAACTGCCAATCTTAAAAAAACAGAGCAAAACTATGCAAAAAAATATCTGAACAAGAGTGGAACAAAGACACACAACAATCAGAAAGACCAATAAGCCTGAAATTTCATTCTATATGTCAAGAGATTTACATTATCACTTACATCCGTATTTACAACAAAAAGAAGAAGATACAAGTTCACAGGCATCGTGGCTCAGGTCGGGAGTTGGACTTGGGAGAGAGGCACTCGATTCGGGATCTGGATCATGTTGAGGGGCAGAAGGAGTGGCCTTTTCTTGGTCGTCCCCAAACTCATTATGACGCCCCTATTTTCACACATGGCTACAGTCCAATGTGAACCCAAAGATGTCAAACCTGTCAAGCACTCACACTATGTAATAACACGTTTCACCAATCACAGTAATATCCTCTAGTGGAATCAAAAGAAGTGTAGGTACAAAAAAGGCAAAATAAAAAAATAAACGTAATCGACATGATATGGAAAAAGATATCTCATAAATAAAATCATGTCTAAACTATAATACATCTGATATATAGAAGAACAAAAATGTCTCAACAAGAATTAACTGGAAATCGTACTAATGTACACTGCCTTTACAAAATGAAAATAAAACTCTAAAGTCTGAATAAAATTATAGAAAAATCTATTGTGGAGCTTCTACTAATAACTCATGTGGCAGCGACTATGCAAGAACTTCGTCATCCTGCGGCTCTCCGAACCTTTGTATTGACTGAAAGAAGAGAAAAACAACAAAAAGAACCACATAAAGAGTGTCAGAGTGCTACAGTAAGATCACCTCCATCCGCCTCTAGGGAAAGGGCTACTAGATGGAGTGAATGTTCTATTTATAAGCATATTCTACCTAGATCTGTTTCCATGTATCTAAGTGGAATTAACATTTAGAAACCTACAACACGAGACAAAGTACGTCGAACGAAATAATCCAAACAAGGAAACCCTCATGTATATACCATATATCTCAAATTGTAGATATCTAAACATTAATATTGAACTAAGAGTATACGAACTGAATGAAATCAACAATTAGAAATCCACAACACGAGACTGGTACATCGAGCGAAATAATCCAAATAAGGAAACCCTCATGTATATACCATATGTCTCAAATTGTGAATCGCTAACCGTTAATCCCAACTATGGCAAAAAGAAGGCAATAAAGGAAATAAAGACATCAATACATCGTGTTTATATTATCCTCTACTATCACTGGAGAGATAGAATAAATATCAACAATGTAAAACCCCAAAAATTTAAATATTTTGTAATAAATAATAATGAATGTGTTACATTATGATAAATGATATTTATTAATGTTTGAGTATGCTAGAAATTGATTTGATATAAATTTAATATATATTCATATATATATATATATATATCATGCACACATGCACGAGCCTGAATCTGGAAAAAACGACTAGTTAAAAGTATATGCATTTTACACACCGAAGAAGTTGGAATCTGGAAAAACTTAAAAGACCAACGTTGTAGGTCTATTCAAGAGTTTTCCAAAAAAATCTTATATCACCTTATTCTAAGGTCGTACATGAAAGTTATGGTCAACATACTGAAGGTTTCTTTCCTAGTCAGACTAGGTTTTCTCGTTCGGGTCAAACAGGTTTGTTTCGGGTTTGCCTCTATAAATACCTATGTTTGTGATGAAAATTCTTCTCTTTTATTATATCTATGAACCTTAGTAGTCATCCTATCCCCTCAAAAACCCTAAATCATTTTCTTATGAATTTTGAGAGCTTTGTGAAGCACAATATCAACACGAGGGCGAGATCTTCGACGTGTGACAAGGGAGAACGGGTTGTTTGTACTCGTGGATTGGTTGATGTTTATTTCAGAAGCTCAGAACAATGTTTGAGGAAAGATTATCTTCATCCAAACACATCCCCATAGTTAAATAACTAGTGTAGATGATTAATATGACGTTGAATATGTGTTTTCATGTTTAAATCTTAACTTGTGATGTTAAAAATCAGATTTTTTTCTGGTGTTAAAACTTAAACCAATTCTAGATTAGTAATCTTTTCATGTTGTTTATGATAGTATCATGATCATGATCATTAGGGTTATTTATAATTTCGTTTATATATAAGAAAATTAAGAGATGTACTAAATATATATTTTTTGTAGAAAATTACAGCACTTGTATAATTTTTAACTGAGATTTTGAGATAGCAAATAAACTCTAAATTTAACCAAACTAGTCCCAAATGAAAGCTTTATGTATCTAGTTTCTAAAAACAGAAAACCATTCTTAAAAAGAATTTTTATAGAGAAAGATATGTTCTTTTTATTAATAATATATCCTGCAAAAAAATTGCTGCATATGTATAATGTTTAACTAGAGATTTGGGATAACAAATGAACTCCAAACTAAACCAAACTTATGTCATTTGAAAGATGTATGAATTTAGTTTTCAAAATAGAAAACCATTTATAAAAATATTTCTTCTAGAGAAAGATATGCTCATTTTACTAACAGAAGTCTCGTCTGTTTTCCTGCTCGTTTTGTGGAGCTGTATTGCGTCGTTTTAAGATGCGTTCGCGGAGTTTTGAGCCACTTTATATTACACGTATAGTCATAAATATGTTGTGTTACATATTTGTGAATCCCAAGGGGATTATGATGAGTTTTCATTTGATCATATTTGAATTAGATATCGTTCATACACATGTTAGATCTCGTTGATGAGCACAGCTCAGGACTATATTGGATAGTGCGTCGACATACCAGATATACATAGTTTATATATAAGATGGATATCACTGATGAGCTCAGTTTAGTACTACATGAGGTAGTGCATCGATATTCCACATGTACAGGCCATTGAGTCGGATTTTAGAAGGCTTGATCTAGCTGTCCGTCCTGCACTAGGGTACGATGAGGCTCGTGAGCCGTATTTCTAGGATACCTATTTGGTAGTCTGTCCTGCACTCATATTACGCACTAAGATCACGATGAGACTAATGAGCTGTGTACATAGTTCATGATAATTACATGGTAGTCCGTTTCACTGAGATAATTACTCGATAGCCTAAGTGTGGCAGTCGTTGCTTTTGAAAGTATACAAAATTATGTTTTAATATTTTATTCTATCTCCCCAGTGATAGTGGAAGATATTATAAATACGATGTGTTGATGTTTTAATTATTTTACTGCTTTCTTTACTTCTTAGTTGGGATCAATGATTAGAAATTCACAACTTGAGACATATGGTATATATATGAGGGTTTCCATATTTGGATTATTTTGCTCGACGTACTATGTCTCGTGTTGTAGGTTTCTAAATGTTAATCCCACTTATATATAGGAAAAATGAATCTAGGTAGACTATGCTTAATAGATAGAGCCTTCACTCCATCTAGCAGCCCTTCCCCAAAATGAATCTAGGTAGACTATGCTTAATAGATAGAGCCTTCACTCCATCTAGCAGCCCTTCCCCTGGGGACGGATGGAGGTAATCTTGTATGCTTAATAGATAGAGCCTTCACTCCATCTAGCAGCCCTTCCCCTGGGGACGGATGGAGGTAATCTTGTTGTAGAGCTCTGACGCTCTTGTTGTTGTTCTTTTTCTTTTAAATTACTTTTCAGGTAGTTCGGAGTTTCAGAGAGCCGCAGTGTGACAGAGTTCTGGCATAGTCGTCGTCGCGTATTTTTACTTGTAGAGACTCTACTGTAGTTTTAAGTTTTATCCAGACATTAGAGTTTCATTTTTCATATTGTAAAGGCAATGTGCCTTAGTACGGTTTTTAGTTGATTCATGCTGAGATATTTTTATTATTCAGATATCATATGTATTATAGTTGAGACATGATTCTTTTTTATTAATGAGATATCTCTTCTAGATCATGTTTATTACATTTATTCCCTTTATTTTGCCTGTTTTGTACATGCACTTCTATTTGGTTCCACTAGAGGATATTATTGTGATTAGTGAAATGTGTTTATGCACAGTGTGAGTGCATGGCAGGTTTGACATCTCTGGTTTCACCTTAGACTGTAGCCTTGTGTGAACCCAGGGGCGTCACAATTGGTATCAGAGTTCTAGTTCCAGCATCCTAGGATCATTCCTGTGTCGAGTCGTAGAGGTAGGATAGAGTTTCCTAGGAATCATGTATAAAGTCCGCTAAGAATTCTTAGAATGAGTGAGGACGTTACATACGTATATTCAAAAATTTACAAATTTTTTTTGTGACAGCTACCTTACTTTGATTGAAAAGTAATTGCATGAGTGATAAGTGATACGATTTTTTCCTATTGGTATATGTTATATTATTTATGATTGAGATCTCACTTACTGTGTCAAATAAGCTCTCCTCTTGGTATTATAAACATTAGAACGAGGACGTGGTTGAGCTAAAGCTTATACCCGGAGAGCTGGACAAGTAGAGCTCGAGCCACAGCAGGCTCCACAGTATCTGATCGACTTGGTAATACCGATTGTAGAAGCAGAGACTAGCAACACTCGAGGAGTGAATAGCAAGCCAGATTTTACTTTCTAAAGTTTCACCACCAGTTGTATTAGCCTACCTATTGAAGAGGTAATACTGAAGGTTTCACCATCGCCACATCCAGTTGTTAATAGAGTCACAGAGCAGGAAGCTTGGCTCGGTAAGATTGAGGAATATATTAGAAGTTGGGAGCACAAAAATTTTAGGGCACATCGGATTCAGTTACAACCTATAAAAGGAGGAAATATATAGGAAATACTTTTAGATTTACTTAACGTCGACTCGGTACATAGGCGAAGATTAGTTATATTCATCTTAAAGGATGACGTTGGAGGATAGCACCAATTTTAGTTATGTCGGAGCAGTGAATGTTAATTTTATAGAAAGTTAATTTTATAGAAGGATTTCATCTACTATTTCGAAAAGCAGGTAGACCTAACCTGATTAGAGTAGGGAGACGTACTTAGAGTTAATTTTAGAAGCAGAATTTGTCCGGAGACCAGGGTAAGGACAATAAACCTTTTACAAGACCGGGAGGAACCTAGCAATGGGGTAAGGATTTTCATCACCACCAGCAGATTAGTGGTCAGGGTCAGCAGTCGCAGGGTCATGGTTATGGCCAGTAGCAGAAAACCAAGGCACCACATGTCATTCCGAGGATAGAGGGACCAGCATGCTAGATTCGCGCTATCCAAGAAATTTATTAGGGATAGATAGTCCCATAAATTTTACCGCTAGTAGCATAGCAGTCACCAGCCACTGACAGAGTTTATGCAATTGTACCGCATGATCATGGTGCGATCAGAGCTTTCTTAGTGATTATTCCTTTCCAGACGGATCTTGTTCGATTCAGGAACTTCTCATTCTTTATCTCTCATACATTAATGGATAGGTTTTATCTAGTTGCACATCCTTTAGATGTACCGTTATATGTTTCTACTCCTTTAGGGGATGTGTCCCGATTAGGGAGTGTCCATAGGATATGTGTCATTAGTCTAGATGAGTCTGAGTTTATCATAGATCTAATCTATTTGCAGATGTCGGTGTTCGATGTCATTCTGGGTATGGATTGGCTATCATCCTACCATGTTTTATGTTAGTATGGACTGTTTTGCTAAAACAGTCAGCTTGGGAGCATCAAATGGGTCTGAGTTGATAGTAGTGACCTCATAGGGCAACCAGTTTGTGGAGTCATTTCTGGCGTACATCGAGGAGGTAATGCTGCAGGATCGTGGCGTCGATTTGAGCGAGACGTGAGTGGTCTCAGAGTATCAGGATATCTTTCAGGACATACCGGGTTTATCTCCAGTGAGAGATGTTGAATTTTTGTATCAAATTGCAGCCAGGTACGACACTAATATCCTAAGCACCCTATCGTATGGCACCTGCTGAGATGAGGGAGCTACAGACCCAGTTAGATGAGTTATTATCTTAGGATTTTATTCGCCGGGGTTATTCTTCATGGGGAGCGCTGGTCCTTTTTGTGGAGAAGAAGGATGATAGTATGCACCTATGTATAAATTTTTATGAGTTGAACAAGATCATTATCCGGAACAGGTACCCATTACCGAGAATTGAAGACTTGTTCGACCAGCTGCAGGGAGCGTAACATTTTTTTAAGATTGATCTTCGTTCTGGCTATCACCAGTTATAGGTTCGGGAGATGGATATTTCCAAGACCGCCTTTCAGCGAAGGAGGATCATTATCACTCGTCTTTGGGAGTTCATCAACACCCCTCAGGCGAGTTTCATCTCGACCAATCCTACACATATATTTTAAACGTTTTTAATAAAGTTTTCATGTGTTTTATGAGCCTAAAATACTATTTTATGTATAAAGATAGATCTTTATATTGTATATTGTAAAAAGAACAATTTTTCAATTAATAAAGATCAACCACAAATTTCTTAATACAGATCTAGATCTAAAAAATTTCCTAACAAGAGTTTTGAAAGAAAGATAATTGTTTTCAAACGTGTTGACATGCATATATGTGTTTAAAAAGGTTTCTTTTTGTCTATAGTGATTAGATTGTATTTTTTTTACATATTCTAGAAATGCTAAATCACATATATAGGATTTGTAGTATATAGAATCATCGTATAATGGATTTTGAATCAACCTCGAGGAGCAGAAACCTGTAGAAAAGGTTTTTATCTCTTCACGGTTGACCGTTGGGGAATTTTCTACATGTTCATGTTGTTGCATAAGTTTGTGTGGCTGGTGAGAAACCTAGGTTATATGGGATTATAATACACTAGGATTTGTGTATATGAGTTGACTACGGACATGAGTTTTAGATTCACTCACCGAGGCACGAGAGTGAGTAGTAAATATGCTGATTTTTTTATAGTATTTTCATGTTGAAGTCCTCGTGTTGGACTATCATCCATTGAAGTCCTCGTGTTGGACTATAATCCATTGAAATTCTCGTGTTAGACTATAATCCACTACAGTCCTCATGCTGGACTTTAAGCATTTACAGTTTATGTATTGGATATTTACCTATTTCAGTCCACGAGTTAGGCACGTATTTGACATCTGACAGGTCATTAATATCATGGTTGGAGATGGAGCTATATTTCTTTATTACTCCACGTTGTAGGTTTTTTTAGGATTTGGTATTTAGCTATTTACAATTTGAGCTATTTGTAATTTAGTATATTTCACCTAAAATACTTGTTCTACTTAGTTAGGGGTTAAGTGGGAGTATTTGCATTCTAGATATTTAAGTATAGATATCGAGAAATATTCTTGGGAGCGCGAAGATGTTATGCATCGTGATTACCCGCACCTGTTTGAACAGGTAAGTTGATTAATTTTTATTGGTGTTCATGATTACTCATATGGTCAAATTTATATTTAACGCTAGAATTGGGGTGTTAACACTTAACTTCTAATCATTCGGAACACATGGTATATATATGGGGGTTCCTTGTTTGGATAACACTTAACTTCTAATCATTCGGAACACATGGTATATATATGGGGGTTCCTTGTTTGGATTTTTTGCCCGACGTACTAGTAACACATGGTATATATATGGGGGTTCCTTGTTTGGATTTTTTGCCCGACGTACTAGTTCCGTTTAGTTAGTGGTTAAGTAGGAATATTTGCATTCTAGATCGTTAAGTGTAGATATTACAATGTTTTATATCTAAAGATTTAGGGTAATGTATTATTAATCTCTAAGATACATTTGCGGAATTTCGGGGACGAAATTCTTTTAAGGAGGGAAGAATATAAAACCCAAAAAATTTGAATATTTTGTAATAAATAATAATGAATGTGTTAGATTATGATAAATGATATTTATTAATGTTTGAGTATGTTAGTAATTGATTTGAGATCAATTCAATGTATATATGTGAATATAGAAGTGATATCATGCACACGTGCACATGCCTGGGAAAAACGACCAGTTAAAAGTATATGCATTTTACATACCGAAGAAGTTGGAATCTGAAAATTTTAAAAGATCAAAGTTGTAGGTCTCTTTAATAGATTTTCAACAAATCTTATATCACCCCATTCTGAGGTCGGACGTGAAAGTTATGGTCAAAACACCGAATGTTGTTTTCCTAGTCAGACTAGGTTTCCTGGTTGGTTTTGTTTATATCGAATCCGGGAGTATACCTAAGTATATATATCCATTTTGAAGCTCTCAGAACCCTCTTTTAAACCCTAATAGCCTCAGCCCCCTCCTCTCTCTCTCTCTCAAACCCTAAACCCTCTTTCTTTGGCAATTCTTGGAGGATTTTGGAGGAGTTGACGCGAGATCCATCGGTGTTCAGCGAAGGAGGATCGTTCTCACTCATTTTTGGGAGTTCATCAACATCCCTCATGAGAGTTTCATCTTTCCCAATCTATCTTGATTACATCTCACTAATGAGTCATATCCATAATTGGCATCCACCAAAGACTCAGGCTATCAATTTGCTATCTCAGGGTAACTCTTTGTAAGATTCTGAAATTTAGCATCATTATGTGCAACGGACTACCCTGTAGGTATCCTAAATAGTATACACGGCTCACTAGTATCATTGCGATCTCAGTACGTAACATGAATATGGGATGACCTACCATATAGGTATCCAAAAATACGGCTCACAAGCCTCATCGCACCCTCGTGCGGACAGACTGCTAGACAAAGCATCCAAACTCGACTCAATGGCCTGTACAAATAGAATATCGACACACTACCCCACGTACTACTGAACTAAGCTCATCAACGATATCCATCTCATGCATAAACTATTTAAATTTAGTATATCTATGCACTATCTCATATAGTAATGAGTTGTGCTGATCAACAATATCCAATGAGTGCGTGAATAATAAACAACTCAACACTTAATATAATCCCCTCTGGGATACACATGTGTGTGCACTAACACTATACTTATATATTCATGGGTCTACATGTAGAGAAGTATGGCTACAACCCCACGAACACATCTCAAACAGATACAAAATACATACTCAGAAAACAGACTTAGTAGTTGATTACTACGCTTAGTAGTCGACTACTTTGAGTCCATCCAGATCTAGAAAAAATTGGACTGAGAGTGAGTAGTCTACTAATATGAACATTAGTCGACTACTCTCCTATAAAAAAGTTTCTGTGAGTCATGCCAGGAAAGGAGTAGTCGACTACACATGTTATTAGTCGACTACTCTGTGTTTACAGATTTCTATTTTCTTAGGTTTTGATGTTTTTGTGATATGTAACTTATTCAAACACGAAACTTTCTTATCATGAAGCATAGTACAACATTTAAACTTTGTTAATTACTTTACAGAAACTATCTTGAACATAATTCCTACTCTTGGGTTAATCTAATTAGGGTTTAACAACCTAATTAACCAAATTCCTCGATTAAAACATAATCTCTTAACATGATTACATAAGCATGCTTGCAAAAAACTCATAGAACAGATATAATTTGATTCAAGTTCGTTCATATCTCTAGATATCACAAACCTAGGGTTTAAGCATAATTAATTAACATGATAACTCAATTAATTGCTAAATTAGGGTTTAAGCATGGTTTAAGTATGATTAACAACTTAAAAATAAAATAAAGGGTAACCCTAATGATCATGATCATGTTACTAACATAAACAGTGAGAAAAACATATAGATCTAACATTGGTTTAAGATTAATCATTAAAAATCTCATCTTTTTCACATCGGTTTAAGCCTAAACATGTAAAACATTAATTTCAACATCTTACATTATTTATTAACTATGGGTGCAGGTTTGGATAAAGATGATATTGCCTTAATCTCGTGTGCAAGCCTCTGAAATGAATAACAAGCAATCCAAAAGTGCAAACAACTCATTCTCCCTTATCACACGTCGATGATCTTGCCCTCGTGTCACTATTTTGCTTTACAAAGCTCACAAAACTCACAAGAAATTGATCTAGGATTTTTGAGGGGAGAGAGTAGTTGCTAGAGTTCATAGATATCATAAAAGAGAAGAATTTTTATGAATAATACAGGTATTTATAGAGGAAAATCCGAAACAAAACCCGTTTGACCCAAACCAGGAAACCTAGTCTGACTTGGAAAACTACCTTCGGTATTTTGGCTATAACTTTCTCATCAGACCTCGTAATGAGGTGATTTAAGATTTGTTGAAAATATGTTGAAGATACCTACAACTTTTATCTTTTGTTTTTCTACATTCGAAATATATCAGTGTGTAAAATATGTATACTCTTAACTGGTCATTTTTCTAGATTTCAGGCTCGTGTATATAGTGCATGATTTCACTCTTATATTCAAATATATACAATGAATTGATCTCAAATCAATTTATAACATAATCAAACATCAATAAATGTTATTTATTACTATATAACATATTTATTACCATTTATCACAATATATTTAAATTTACGAGGTTTTACACTCATCTTCATCATCGTCGTCATCCACCTCTAGCGTCATTCCCCCTCCCTTCGTCTCAAGTTCCTTTAGAAAATCAATGCAACTAGCAACTCGAGGCAACTAGCGAATTGAGGGGGATAGAGGTTGTCGGGGGTGGGTCAGGACTTTGGAGGGAGCAAGGCTAGAGGATAGTAGAAGCCTGCCTTACAGGCCAACGACACTTCTACTTTGCTCAAGGGGCTTTGGCAATACTCCTCCATGACCTCTGACTTATGAGTCTTGGAATCCAAGAAAGCGATTCGAGGCTCCAAGGCATGGATGGTCACATGAGTCGCCTGTTGAGCCGACCGTTCTTCCTCAAGATTGAGCTTTAGATTCTCGGCTGCCAAGCGATCAGATCGAGCACATTCCTGAGCATCCAATCTTCTCACCCTTAACCTCTTCAGCCAAATACTTGATCTGGCCATCCCGCTCAATGATCTCCTGGTGGTAATGGCTGATCTCTTCCTTCAGCTTAGCAATGGTAGCTGATTGCTTGGTGTGATGCCCCGAAGCCCCTTGATCATATCTTCCTTCACCTCCAGCTCCCGACGTAGTTTTCCTTCATTATAGCTCCAAGCCGCATGCTCGGCCTCCAAAACGACGACTTTCTTCTCGACAGTTTTCCTAGCCACCTTTCGGCTGCCATAGCCTCCTTAAAATCAGCAGGGAGCTTCTACGTAAAAGCGAGCTGAGAGAACAGCTCCTTCTCGATCAGATCACCCCATAGAAGATAGCCTTTAAGGGCCAGATGCAGACCGATGCTACTCGTCTTTTGCAGGATCTCAACATCCGTTAGGAGAAAAAACTACTCTAATGCCTGAACATGAGCTATCCCTGACATGAGCACTGAACTCGCCCTATCTAGAGGCCTATTAGGAATGAACTTTTTATCCTTTAAAAGCTCCTCTCAATGTCTAGAGGCCCCTCCTAGATCACCAATCAACATGGCTCTGAGCTCACCCTACACTAGGGAATCAATCTCAGAGATGCGATGGCGGAACGGCCAGCTAAAGCCCCCCTTTGATACCGGGGCAGCATCAGCTTTTGGTAACTCCGTAATCGATTGAAGTGGAGCCGATTCCTCTCCAACAACCCCCGACACCTCTACAGGCACTTTACCTAGCCTGTGGGCAGACTCGGATAAAGGAGTTAGAACTACTAACTCTCTAGCTTGGAAGCTTCGGCTACAGCCGGCTCAGACCCTTGGTCACCCTCTGATTGTTTAAGAGGAGAATCCTCATCGAGGATGATAACCTCTCTTGGCTAGAGAGGTAGGACGCCTAGCTGCGAGGCCTCCTTGGGACTCACTGCGAAAACCTCCAACTTCACTGCCAAGTCGGCTGAGCCTGCTCGACCAGCACACTGGGCCCTTAGCCCCTGCTCAACCTCCTCCTCTTCTTGTCCAACCTCTCCATTTGGGAGGAGGTGCTGGGTCCAGCCAACTTTGCTGCAATCTCCCCTTGACTGCAAGCTATTTAGCTCCTTGGGAACTAGCTCACCCTTCAGTCGCTTTCGGGGTTTCATGACCAAAGTCGGGCCTCCAGAAGCAAGTCCCACCCCCTTCAAATTCTTTAGCAGATTCTTCTTCAGAGGGAAAGCTAGGAGAGCTACTCACGCCTTGTCAGTCTTCGTAGGGGGAACCCCAGATATGCTGGCCACCCAGAGCGAGGATGACTCGAAGAGATTACTCATCTCCCGCATTCCAGCATAGGAGCAGATCTTCTCAAGTTGTTGCCCCTCCTCAACTGAGAGTATGCATGGTCTCAACACGTTCTTCTTGATCTCTAGTCATGTGGGGCAAGATAGGATGGGGTCGGCACTAAAAACCCATACCAACCTCTACTTCCAATCCTTATTGGACTCCGGAGCATCCGACACCAGCTTGCTACCGCCTATATTGTGGAGAAAATAATGGGCATCCTTCTTCATCGTCTTGATGTTGATGAGGTTAACTAGTAGGCACATACTTGGCTCAACAGGAACCCGGTGACAGATCACCAAAAATCCCACCAAAGTGGCGATGGCGTTAGGGGTGAACTGTGAGGGGGATACCCCGGATCGCCACATACATCTCGAAGGAAAGGATAGAGCGGCAACTAGATCCCATCCTCTAAATAGGCTAGGTAGAGCGGCGATGTATCTTTGTAGTGATGATATATTGACTCATTCTTGCTTGGCACTGACAAGGTGAAAGCTCTGGGGAGGTCATAGCTCTCGTAATAGACGTCGAGCTCATGGGTGCAGATCTGGAAGGGGTAAGGCCGGAGGAGATTAATCTGCATCTCATTACGGCTAATGTTGGAAGATTGAGCAGCCGTGGAAGATCGTAAGAGATTTGGGTGAAGATTCGTGAAGAAAATCCCCTTTACATCGAAGAGGGATATATATAAACTCTGAGGGTGACATGTGGCAAGATCAGGATGGTCGACTCAATCTAGTATGAATGGATGTGATTAACCTTAAAATCTAAATGGTCCTTTCATTAAATGAAGCGCCACCCTCTTTACTCCACAACCACTCCACTTGAAAATTGAAGCGATAGCATCACATAGCAATCAATAACGTCAATAGCGTCAATAGCGTCCCTTCGCATGCCTAATAAAGGCACTTTGGAGCTTACCACTTTATGACTGTTCAAATTACGGTCGACACAACTCGCCCAAATAGTGGTGTTAGACAGTCCTTCATGGAGTCGACTCAAACAACATAAGCACTCATCCTTGGTAAAGAAAAATGTCGTCCACTTAGCCTGTTCAACTTGGCAATTTCTATGATCAGCTAAGGGATATTTGGAAGTCACCGAGTTGGCTGACTCTGATTCAAGCACTTGTCCTTATCTATAGAAATGAAGATGTGTGAGACCTTGAACCCCTTTTTTTCAAGTCTAAGGCCTATATCCCTAAACCAATATATCATTATGGATGCTGCATAGACAAAAGGATAATCAACAGACGATTCGAGACTCAAGGCTGAGTTGACTCGCCATAACAGCTTGGAGAATAACTCAAGACAGATTCTGAAGTGGCTAAAAAATACCTTTTATTCACTTCTTTCAAGAATATTTACAGAAAGTAACATTTACAAGATAGCATATGGCGATGCAGAAAAATCTTAGGAGGCTAAAACGCAGAAATCCTAGGGGAGATCTATGCCCACTCCAGGAGTCAGAGGCAGGGAGCTACTGGCAACATGTGGTGAAGGAGTTAAGTGCATCTGCCGCTCGGCCCCGTCACTTTTTGTGACGCCCCTGGGTTCACACAAGGCTGCAGTCCAAGGTGAAACCAAGAATGTCAAACCTGCCTTGCACCACACCGTGCAATAACATGTCTCACCATCACAATTAACATCTGTCTAGTGGAATCAATAACAGGTGTAGGTACAAAAGAAAATTAAAGATATTGCAAGACACAACTGATGGAATAATAGTGATCACATAGTATTTCATCATCCAACATACAGGAATATAAAGTCAATGTCTGAAATGAACAAACTGGAGTTCTTAATACATCCCAAATACAACAAGTCTGAGTAAAGGAAATAAGGCACACAGCCTTTACAACATCTAGGAATAAAGTCCTCAACCGTCTAAACAAAGTCTATAGTGGAGCTCCATAATAAAACATAGCTAGAATAGACAGTCGAACACTAAAGTGTGTCGTCATCAACCTGCGACTCTCAGGGCTCCTGGCTCGTGACCTGAAAGGGGGAGGGACAACGAGCGTCAAAGCGCTAGCGAGCAACATCACAACCAACCCCAAGGGAGAGGGCTCATTGTATAAGAAAAATACAGTTATCACAAAGTATATATATATATATAAACAATTACCCTAACAATAAACAATGGGTCTTAATACTTATGAAGTTTCAACACGGGCATAGGTACGTCGAGCGAAATAATCCAAACAAGAAAACCCTCATGTATATACCTTGTATCCCAAATTGAAAATCCTTAAGTACCAAACCCAGAGTCCTAAATGTAAACAGAAATAAGCAAAAAGAAAATACAACATGTCTCCGAACATATATATATTGTATTATGTGACGTCCCACATAATTACCATGTCGTATTTGACATAAGTGTCATATCATACTCTCAATATATGTGGTGTCATATTCTTCATAAGTGTCATGTCATAACTCATGTGAAATGTCGCATGCATGGTTAATAAAGATGTCCAGTACATGAATTAGATATAGAGATTTCCCAACACATGAGATAAATGGATAATTGCCCAACACGAGGACTGAAATGGATTATAGTCCAACACGAGGACTTCTATGGATTATAGTCCAACACGAGGACTGTGCAACTGAGCAAGTATTAGTGATATACAAGGCATGGTTTACTTATGCAAAACTCACACTCAACTCGTCGTGTGATTCTAGGCAAGTATTTCAGGCCATCTATCATGCATAGATGCTTAGTACAACTGAAGATCAAAGTTAGGTGATCGAGGCAAGCGCTCTAACGAGTGTACTATACAGCAGAAACAAACAGGGCAGGAAAAACTGTGCGGCGGTCGACCGCAGAACCCACTCCGGTCGACCGCTCGCAGGCCCGAGAACTACTGGGCTCAGAAGCTGAGCGGCGGTCGACCGCAGAGGTCATGCCGGTCGACCGCCCAAAGCGCAGAAACGATTCTGCAGGCAGGAACGCGCGACGGTCGACCGCTGAGTCCTATGCGGTCGACCGCTGGGCGGACAGAACCTCATTCTGGGTTCTGTCAGCTACCGAACTCATACAAAAACTTGGGGATTTCTATACCCATTATACTATAACCTTTTAATAGAGAACTATGGTAATAAACAACAAGTTTAAATGGTTAAAACCTCATTATCAAAATCCCAAACCTTAAACAACATGATTTTAAAAGTTCTTAAATAGTAAAAATGAGTTTAACTCTCATAAAAGTGCTTCAAATCAAAAACTCATTTATTAAACATCATTAATGAACTTTTTAAGACTGAAATATATGATTCTTGCATCCCATGCCATAAGATCTACTTATCTACACAAAATACGATTTTGGGCTCCATAAAAACCGAATAAAACTCAAATCCAAGCATAAAAAGGAAAAGGGATGAAGTTGGGCGGGATGTTACTCGCCTACGACGAAAACGAAGCCCTAGATCTGGAGGAAGATGATCCCTCTCGCTGAATCCACCAACAATCACTGCTAGAATACGGGGTTTTGCCGACGAAATTATAGCGACGGAAATATCTGTCGCTATAAGACGTGTTATAGCGACGGATAATTCTGTCGCTATTATTCCGTCGGCAAAATTATTTTGCCGACGGAAAATCATTTTTAGCGACGGAAATTCCGTCGCTAAAAACTTTAACTTTAGCGACGGAATATCCGTCTCTAAAATAATTTTAGCGACGGAATTTCCGTCGCTAAAAAATGTTTAGCGACGGAAATTCCGTCGCTAAAAAGTATGAGCTGGCAAAAAAATTGGGCGAGGGCGTGCCCAAAAAATTTGGGCAGCCCGCGCCCGAGAGAGGGATTTATCCCAAATCCCTCTCTCAATTTCATTTCCCCCTCTCTCTTCATCCCCGCCTCCTCTCCCCCTTCTCGTTCTCTTCGCCAGCGCCGGACCCGCGCCGCCGCCCTTCCACCGACGAGCCGCCAC
>NC_033802.1:61731750-61733363 GCF_001876935.1 Asparagus officinalis
ATACTAGACAAACAACATTAGTGGTAAATTGTTTGTTAAACATCATCAAAACAAGAAGGCCAACAGAAGGGATTTGCCACGTAGGTCCTGTGTGAAGGTATGCGTCATAATCCTGCTTCTGGAATGTGGGGGTGAACCCTGCATTTTGAACTTGAAATGCGGGTCTCACCCTTGCATGTTGAATTTGGAACACGGGTGTGACCTCGGCGTTCGGTTTTTGCATCGCGGGTCTGACCTCAATGTTTTGACTTAAGACATGGAAGTGGCTTCCGTGCATTTTTGACTAAGTCTTTGAGACTTGTCTTTGGCTCATCTGTTTTAAGTCTCGGCTCACATCCATTAAGCTGATGGACCTGCAAACGTGCATAGGATTTTTGGCAAACCCTCAGCCATCAACGGATTTGATAAGCCTTTACCGACTACCGTTTGAGTCAGGCTAGCATATGGATTGTCTAAGTCCGTTCCACATGTACCGTTCTGCTAAGAGAATGAACCCTCTTAGACTTGATGCTATGATTTTGAATACATAGACTTTGTCACTGTTTCTTCATGTGTTATATTTTCACTTGAAACACTGAAAGAAAATTAGAAGTGCCAGAGGTGTAGTATTAACTTGGCGTGAATTTTTACTTAGAGTGAAATTCGGAAACTTTCTTTATTATCACTGGGATAATTTCAGAAAATCTCTAATCCACTGGGGATTTTAAAATGAAAACTTGCTGTTCTTATTGAAAAAGGATTAACAAGTTCATTGGGGGGGTTTTACTGTTAGAGGTGTGATGTTAACCTAACAGTATTTTTATGGACCTATCGCTCCATTGACGAGAGTCGATAAGTGGAAAGTGTTGCGATCAGAGCAACTTTGAGGACCTATCGCTCTATTGACGAGAGTCGATAAGTTGATTTTGTCAGAGGTGTTTGATATTTTGAGGAATTATCGCTCTATTGGGGAGAGTCGATAAGTTAATTGTCAGAGGTTTGGTGTTAACATGACAGGTTTATGGACCTATCGCTCTATTGAAGAGAGTCGATAAGTTGATTTTGTCAGAGGTGTTTGATATTAACGTGACAAGAGAATGTTGCGATCGGGGAAACTTTATGGACTTATCATCCCATTGACGAGGATTGATAAGTGGATTTGTCAGAGGTATGATGTTAACGTGACAAGAGAATGTTGCGATCGGGGATACTTTATGGACTTATCATCCCATTGACGATGATTGATAAGTTGATTTGTCAGAGATATATTGTTAACGTGATAAGATTGTGTTGCGATTGGAGCAACTTTGTGGACTTATCATCCTATTGATGATGATTGATAAGTGGATTTGTCAGAGGTATATTGTTAGCGTGACAAGATTGTGTTGTGATTGGAGCAACTTTGTGGACTTATCATCCTATTGACGAGGATTGATAAGTGGGTTTTGTCAGAGGTTTAGTGTTAACGTGTCAGGATTTATGTTGCAATTAGAGTAACTTTGTAGACTTATCATCCTATTGAAAAGGATTGATAAGTTGATTTTGTCAGAGGTGTGATATTAACGTGACAGGAATGTGTACTTGTGACTTGCACAAGATTTTAGGAATTAGCGTCTCGCTGGGGAAACTTGCTA
>NC_033802.1:61733721-61738899 GCF_001876935.1 Asparagus officinalis
GGCACTATCCATGAAGTCGGAATAGAGGCACATCACCTGGTAGGCCATTATCTGGTAAGTTTGACTATCAGAGGTAACTGTTAACGTGATAGTTTTGATGGACCCGCCATCCTATTGAAGAGGATTGGTGGGGGAATTTGGAGAAACTAGACTATCAGAGGTAACTGTTAACGTGATAGTTTTTGTGGACCCGCCATCCTATTGAAGAGGATTGGTGGGGGAATTTGGAGAAAGTAGACTATCAGAGGTAACTGTTAACGTGATAGTTTTGATGGATTTTGTGGTTGACAGAGGTATTCTATTAAACATAACAACTCAGAAAATTTATTACTCATAATCCAATAAACCAACCCCCAGTCTTGAACAAGTGCAAAGGGGAAATAAGAAGACATGACACATCGCCTAGTGAGCCATTATCTAACGAGTTTGACTATCAGAGGTAACTGTTAACATGATAGTTATTGGACCCCGTAGTATTTTCCGGTTCTGACTGGGAAGAGTGAGCTTGGTCCGATTGCTCAGGAGAAGGTTGGGCTTGGTCCTATTGCTCAGGTTGATCCTGCCTACTTTGTTCTTCAGCTTTGATCCTGACAATAATCTTTTGAGCTTGTTCGCCTTGAGAGATTACTTGTCTCCAAGAATGGCATTCTGCAACTCCTATTCGGGCTAGGAGGTTGGTCTGCAAGTTGTGTCGACAGGTCTCTACTAAAGTAGACTGTGTCATTCATGATGAACACCGAAGAGCCATGGTTCGGAACCTCTTGACGAAGGCTTTAACGGACTCCCTCTTCTTCTGCTTAGTGGCAAGAAGGGTATGGATGGAGACTTTCGTATCCTCTTCAAAGAATCTCGACAGGAAGAGTCTCTCTAGATCCGCCCATTTTTGAATACTTCCCGCAGGTAGTTTCCTGAACCATTTAAAGGAAACTCCCTTGAGGGTGCCAATGAACAATCGAGCCAGTATGACGTCGTTTGATATCACATTCCCAGTCTGTGACTTGAAATGATAGATATGTTGGTTCGGTGATCCCGTGCCGTCAAAAGTTTGTAGCGTCGGGACTTCGAATTTTGGAGGATAAGGGGCTGTATCCCATTCGGCAGGATAGGGTCTGATAACTCTCTCGTCTTGGAGGTCGCTTCTGTTGGCAATGACATTGAGGCGGGCTTCCAATTCTTCCATCTTGGCAGACTGGAGATTCTGTTCGTTCTCCGTCTCTCTGTTTTCCGTCTAGGTTTATTCTAGGTTGTGAGCTTCTTGGTCAGAAGCCGTGTCATCAACCACTTTTCCCTTCCCTTTGCTTGTGTGAGGTCGGGATGAAGATGCTTCTCTCCTCCGGGAAGATTCTTGCCTAAACGGTGAATCTGTCTCCTGAGATTTGGTCTTGTCTGTGACGAGTTGAGTCAACAGGTCTAGGAGTTCATTGAGGGTCTTCTGCTGTAATTTGAGCATGGCGTCTTGCTCAGCAACCCTCTTTGAAAGATCTTCAGAATGTTCTGCCATGTGGGTGAAACTCTCATGCCTAATGAAAGAGCTTGATGATTGAGACTCCGCAATGGTTGAGTGTTCATCATCGGAATTAGTTCCTCTGGCTAACCTCCGATAGTTGACAGGGAGAATGGTTCCTGTTCGTGTCCGAGTGCGTTGGTAGACTCCTTCAAACTCATTAGCGATTTCTCTGACGGTCGGTGAACGACTTGTCTCTGAGTCATCGGAATTAGGACTTGAGACTTTTCCTCTCTGGAGACTTCTTCCTGTGAGAACGTCGTTGTTGGTTGGGCAAAACAACATTCGTAAATTGGTTGAACACCAACAGTTGGGCCGCATATGAGCAGAATTGACATCCCGAGAAGCCCGTAGGAATCAGCCGTTCACATTGGAATGAACGAATGACTTGTTGAATCGGTCTTTCTCTCGATATGAACTCTCTCAAATCTGTTGTGAAGATTCGAGGAGAACTACTCACAGATCGTGAGGTTTGAATTGGAACCCCCAGTCCATGATTGAACAAGACTGGCTCTTGGTGAACATGGATCTGGTTGAGATGCCTTGAATCCATGAACTTCTTATATCCGCCCCTCAACCAAGTCGCGCTACGCAGAGTATTCGGGGGTCTCGCCCCTGGCCAGGGGGTTCGGGGGGGATGGAATACCCCCCGGCGGGGTTCGGGGCAGCGCCCCGAAGCTCCACGGTAGCAACAGTTGGATCTTTAGTCTCTTTGGAGACTTTGCAGATCTTGCGCATAGCCTTGGGGCTAAGGGATCCGGATGAGAGGGCTTCCTCATACTTGGCTTGATCAAACTCTACCACGAGAGTTTCGACGGTTGTTCCAGTGAGATGAACATCAGATTGCACCACCACTTCTTCGTCTGAGAAGCTAGTCCCCAGCAGAGTCGCCATCTTTTGTTTGTGGGAAAATTTGCAGTAAAAGAAACGAAGAAAAATTGATTTGTATTCCTTTAATCTCAGTTACAATTGGATTTCCTGATTACAAAAGAGAAGAGAATGATCTGGATTCTCTCCTTTGTTTAATTCTGGGTTCTTCACGGTGGCGATGGAGTGCCTCCTTCGAATGCTTGCGTCGAATTTGCTCCCCGTTGACGATCCGATGTCTTGTTTCACTGGAACGTGGTCTTCTCCTCACGATTTGACGTTGTGGAGAACTCTGAATGAGTTTAAAACTCTATGAAAGAGTTGATTTAACCGAAAGTCGGTTATAAGCCAAGGATGAAGAAGATCTTGTTACCGATCTCCAAAGGCTTCAACCGAAGGATGAAGGATCCTCTTTTCGCTGCCAAGAAGTTCCAACCGACTGCCCCCCGAACTGAATTGATTTTCAGTTATTTATAGGGGATTAAGGGGTGTAACCACCTCCTTAATTCACTCCTAAGTGGGGCTAATGGGATGTAACCGCCCCTTAAATCACTCCTGAGTGGAGTTGTGATCCCCTCAGATCATGGGAAAGAACCGTTCAGCTCATGTTTGAACGAGTCAAACGCAGGCTTGCGTTCTGGCATGAATTCTGTGTCCAAACGCAATGCCTAAAAGCTTGAACGCAGCATCTGGAAGCTCGGACGCAGCGTTTGGAAGCTCATTTGCAGCGATTTAAGAGCTGCGTTTGGCAGCGGATCTGAGCTGCGTTTATAATAATTTGGAAGCTGCGTTTGTACGATTTAAGAGCTGCGTTTGGCAGCGGATCTGAGCTGCGTTTGGAGCTGGATGTGACCTGCGTTTACAGCGTTTGAAGGCTGTGTTTACAGCAATTTGGAAGCTGCGTTGGCGGTCGAATCTGAGCTGTGTTTGTAGCTTTTGGAGCTGCGTTTACAACTTTTGGAGCTGCATTTGAGCTGCGTTCGTGGCTATGAACGCGGCGCAACTTGATGCTGGTACGTGGGGAGGACTTCCACGTCTTGATTTGAAGAGACCGTCAATTTGTAGTCTCTTTCTATCGAAGTTTTGCAAAGATCGTCATTTTGTAATCTTTACTTTAGCTCTTTGATATGCAAGAGTCGTCAGATTGTAACTCTCGATGTTGATTGTGATGGCTGTTGAACTAGAGCTCTCATCGGTTGTCGTGAAGGTCGTCAGATTGTAACCTTCAGCGATCTACGTAAAAATCTTCAAATTGTAGCCTTCTGGAAGTCGTCAGATTGTAACTTCCATCATCGGTGTTTTGATGGGGATCAGCTATCTATTGTGATTTTTTGACAGCCTACAGGTTCAGACGCGAACCATCCAATGGTGGCTAGGTTTTGGCCGAGCCAGCCAAGGCTGGTTCGTAATTTTCGGAGGCTGTTTGACTTTTTTTCGGCGCCGTTTCGAACTTTGGTCTCCATACTTGGCGTGGTTTCGGTGGTTTCTTGATCACCTCTTTTTGCTTCAGCTTCTGCGCTTCTCGTATGAGAATTTGTGCGTGCGCAATCAAGGCGCGACGCTTCTGAATGCACTCTTCGAGGGTTGAGCGGGTCCATTTGACTTGGATCCACTCATTCGCTGTTGGTTTGAAGGAGAGGCCGTTTATTTACTGCTGGGGCACTTGGTGCCTTCTGCGTTTCAGATCCGCCTCATAGCCAATCTCGTCAACAGGCTCCAAAACCTTAACAAATCGGCGCACAAGTCGTTGACGCTGCCTTTGGCGTGCCCTCTTTGGTAAGGTTGGCGCGGCTACAGCGGTTATCTCCTTGATTAAGGAGTCCAGATCTGTAGATCCGGCTTCGTTGGAGGCCGGAGGGGCGTTGCAAGGTGCAGCTACCGCAGTAACGGGAGCTTTGATCTTCCTGCGCTTGCGAGGGGCAGAGGATCTAGAGGAGGAGGACGACAGGTACTCCTCGAACTTCAGTTGGTCGAATTCGTACTCGACCACTTCTTCAATCGGGATCTGGATCCGTGGTTACGGCACGACAGATTCGGCAGCGAAGCTGTTGGCTCTCACGGTGGTCGCCAGCTTGTTTGGGTCAAAAGTTGATATTTTTATTATCATTGAATCTATTATAACTTTGGTCATTACAATAAACTCAAATGAAAAGAAAAGTTGATCTTTTTATAAGATCTCCTTTATACAATGAAAATAAAGATTACAACTCTTGTCAAACAGCACAACAGATGTTTATCACCCGCTGCTTGCGTGGGATTTTTGCCTGTGCCGGAGACGTTAATATCCGTGGACCACCGCGGATCAGATTCGGTTGACAGATTAAGTTGATCAAAGCTCTTACTTCACGAAGGAAGTAATCGTTGCCGCGGTAATCTCGACCAAGCAAGATCACGGTTCTTCTCGGGATTTAAGACTAAGCTTAAATCCGGAGGAATAGGGAACGGGTCTCAGATCTCTCGAACTCTACTCTTTATGCACAGGAGATCGCCAAGATCTGCTAACCCTTGCTAGAAATTCGTGGCTCCACTCTCTAATTCGGCAGCGTTTCGCCCTCTTGATGTCCTCTTTTAAAATGGAGGTCTTTGGCTCATATTTATAGGCATCAGATGCGGTTATTTGGATGAGACTGATGGATTTCTCTGTATCTTCAGTTAATAACTGTACAACCACAATATCAGATCAGTTGGAACGCCCAGGAACACTCAAATCCTAAAAGAATCCGTCAAAGAACCAAAAAAACTAAATTTTGGCCGAACAGTCACCTGGTGGCTCGGCCTGGTCGGGCCACCAAATGGTGGCTCAGCCA